>NW_027457118.1:7500-27500 GCF_040206685.1 Ascaphus truei | reverse complement strand
GACCTACTTCTGTGACATAATTAGTGTCTTTTAATATAGTGAATATTAGTTTTTTACTATTTGCTATTTTTATTGCACAATCACAATTTTGATTAAAAACATTTATTATTTTGCTATACACACTTTTTTTCCCCTGACCACATTTATTCCATAACGGTCTGCGGTGCGCCTATAAAGGGATTCTTTTCTGTGTACCTCTCTAGATACACTCATTTTCTGTACATGTGTATGTATATATATATATAAATATATATATATATATATATATGTATATATGTATATATATATATATATATATGTATATATATATATATACGACTATTAAGGTTAAAGATAATGGTGAAAGACAGGGTTGCAGACCTGTCTAAGACATGCAAATGAATATACAGGAATATTTACAGTATATATATATATATATATATATATATATATATATATATATATATATATATATATATATATATATATATATATATATATATGTATATATATATATACGACTATTAAGGTTAAAGATAATGGTGAAAGACAGGGTTGCAGACCTGTCTAAGACATGCAAATGAATATACAGGAATATTTACAGTATATATATATATATATATATATATATATATATATATATATATTGCGCGCGCACACACACATATAACATTTTATCCAACTTTTTCATTTATCATTTGTAGAGAAAATGAACATTGTCGCCAGAAGCGCTATTTTTTCAAAATGTAACATCTCTACTAGTGTAAAATGATACTTCATATAAAGCAGGTTATGGGACCCAGTATAAAATGACTATAATGTCTCTTATCACATCCCAGTATATGGATACTTTCTATTATCACAAGCTGCTAACATGTGACAGGGCTCAGTGTCTGAGCCCAGAATGTGACATACTGAACATTCTCATTCTAAATTTCAAAAAATATTGTGTTGATTTCTGACCTGACTGCCGTGGTTACAGCTCAACCACTCTGTTCTACTGCATGTCACCACTTTCTGCCACAACCAGCTGACGGTGGATCTGCAAGGAGTTCAACGCTCATTGGCATCACATCTGTGGCTTGGTTAACGTATCATTTCTCCAGCTTTTTATTGTATTGTTTTGAAGTAGATTATATTTATTTAGTTGAATAGATATTTATTTAGTTTAATAGATATTTATTTAGTTAAATAGATTATATTTGTAAGTTTAATAAGTTATATTTCTTAGTTTAATAAGTTATATTTCTTAGTTTAATAAGTTATATTTCTTAGTTTAATAAATTATATTTCTTAGTTTAATAAGATATATTTGTTAGTTTAATAAGTTATATTTCTTAGTTTAATAAGTTATATTTGTTAGTTAATAGATTATATTTGTTAGCACAGTAGATTATATTTACTAGTATTTAAGTCTCCCCCTCAGTGCCCCATTAGGACCCGTGCGCATATTTCACATCTTTTCGGAGTCGCTTATTTTTTAGACCCTCGGAGCCGAAACCTAAAGGGGTCAGCTAAGAAAGTTCGGATCAAGAGGAGCCGCACAGTTTAAAGACAGAACATTTCCAAGGGAGATGGAGACAATTTGGGTAAGATCTGATTAAAGGACAACCTTTGGGGAAGGAAAGGGTGACGCGGGAGTGTAAGAGGGGGGTGAGAGAGCAAGGTGGTGTGTCAGATTGGGGCAGAGCAAGAGAACGCAAAAATGATGGGGATTTGCTGCACACTAAAAAAAACAATTAGTGATACTTTTACCGGTGCCCCTTAGTCTCAGGGAAGACGGCATTTCGTCCAATGGATACAATATGATTGATGGAAAAGGGCACACGGATTTGAATAAAAAAAGATAATTTATTGTGCCACAGACTACAATGTTTCGGCTGCTGGCCTTTCTTTACTGGCTTTAGTGGGTTTAGCCACTTTACCTGAGAAAGGCCAGCAGGCTGAAATGTTGTTGTCTATGGCAATGCAAGAGAAAACAGGTTGGGGGGGGTGGGTTCTCGCAAGGTCGCCGACCCATGGGTGAGTGTCCCCGGTGGCAACTAGTCCTGGACCCCGGGAAAGCTGTCTGTGGCCCATACAAGCTGAGTAACATGTAGAAAGGACACATGTATGTTCAGAATGAGTTAGCATGGTATTTTGCAAGTGCAAGTCAGTGCAGAGCACTGCAAGGTCAGTCAATATGAGGAAGGGTCCGATGGAGGAGTTGGAGGGTCCCAGAATATCTCTTAAAGCAGGGGTGCGCAAATCGAGGGGTGCGACATTTTCTTGGGGAGGAGGGGCTCGGCGCTTACAGTGGCCCCTCGCTCTTCCCCACAGCATTTAAATTAAATGCCGGAAATCGCGCGCAAGGCCTCTGTAAGTTCCCTTTCCTTGTCTCCGGCGGCTTCTGGAGACAGCAACGTGGCGTCACATGATGTGGCATTGCCATAGCAACGTGATATCACATGACGTCGTTACATCAGAACGTCGGAGACAAGGTGGGGAGGGTGGAGGGGGGAGCAGGGGAAAAAGGTTGCGCAACCCTGTCTTAAAGCATTGTCTTGCATACAGATCAGAGGCGAAGAATGGATATGGATATCTGATGTTAAGGAGGAAATAATACTGAGATCACTACCGCTAAGACCGATTCGATGGAAGAAGGTGAGTGATGAAATAGCCGTCACTGTGTAACTCTTCCAATTACCTGCAACTTCATGCAAAGAAATAGCAACGCTTGTTTTTAACGCATTAAGCGCCTAATGGGGAATTCAACTGCTGAGAGTTTAAGGGAGTTACTCACCAAACTCAGCGACGTTTCTGTGTCTCTGTGATAACTCCCCCAGGACATGCTTGAAAACCAGAGGTAACTCAATGTATTTTTGATAAATAGAAACATGACCTTCTGGGGAGGGGTATATAATGGGTACTGGGCCTGGTGAGGTGGGTATAACGGGTTCTGGGCCTGGTGAGGTGGGTATAACGGGTACTGGGCCTGGGGAGGGGCGTATAGCAGGGTACTGGGCCTTGGGAGGGTTGTATAACTGGGTACTGAGCCTGGGGAGGTGGGTATAACGGGTATTTGCCCTGTGGAGGGCGGTATAACGTGGTATTGGGGAGGGGGTATAAGTGGCACAGGAGCTCTTGCGATACAGAGTATCACTGTCCCTGGTTACAAACACTTCATGTCTCCTGCAGATCAGGACACGCACGAAGGTGGTGCCCTTTGTGCCACCAGACGACGAGGCGGGCTACGAGGCGGACGACGAGGCATACGATAAAGCGGGCGTCAAGTGGTGCGAAGAGGTGGGCTACAAGGCGGCCGATGAGGCAGACGACGAAGCGGATGTCAAGTCTGGCGACGTGGTGGACGATGGCCTAGGAGAATACGAGAGGTGTGGACGGATCTGCTGCTTCACCTTTTTTAGGCGGAGGAGAAGACCCCGGGAGCAGGTAGCAGAATACGAGAGGTGCGGACAGATCTGCTGCTTCACCTTTTTTAGGCGGAGCAGCAGACCCCGGGAGCAGGTAGCAGAGGAGCCAGGGCGTAGATCCAGGGGTATTCTAGGGGCCCTGAGAAGTTGGTTTGACCGCAGGAGAGGCAGATAAGATCAGGAAGGCTGCGGGAGGGGCAGGTACTAGAGGGAGATTGGGATATTGGGCGTGAGAGGGTGAGAGAGAACAAGGAGCAGGGCCGGAGCACGGGTTTCATGCGCCCCAGGCGAAACTTAAAATTTGTGCCCCAGTTGTATAAAAAATAATAAGATAAATAAAATAATAAAATAAACAGTGGCGTAGCTATCGGGGCTGCAGGGGGTGCGACCGCACCCCAGCGCGACGCAAAATAAAAATAAAAGGGCGCCAAAATACTGGATAAAAAAAAGAATAATAATTTTAAAAAAAAGATAAATAAATTAGAAATAATAAGAGGAAAAAATAATAATGATTATTAATGCGCCCCTAGGACCTTTGCGCGCTAGGCGACCGCCTAATGGCCGGCCGGCCCTGCGAGGTATGCGGGAGGAAAAGGGGTGAATGGGATAGATATGCAGGGGGATGGGGGAGCAGGTGAGTTATACACAGGGGCACAAGGGCCCCATCACCCGCATCTCTATATACTGAGTGTGCCCCTGTGTATAACAACGCTGATCTGTGCTGCTCCATTTGATCTCACTGCGTAGTGATCCAGGGACCATCCGATCGCCATTTAATGGGGTCAGGAAGGAATTTTTTTCCCCCATTGCACAGCAGGGGTTATGTTTCGCCTTCCTCTGGATCACAGCAACAAACTGCCCTTTGTGCATGAATTATCAGTGAGATCTTTATACACCCTGCATTGGTCTTCACCCCTTTGCTGCCGGAGGGGCCTGCAGTGCATTGCTCTGCATGTTACTATATCGCTCTGCAATGTGCTGCAGGCCCCTCCCAGCAAAGAGATTAATTATTTAAATAAAATACTCTCTTTAATCCAACCTATGTGTAGTGTCTTTTCTATCCGTTGTATCTATTGCTAACAGCTCAGTGATTCTTCCCCAGGTCGCTGCACTAGTGTCACACTGCCAAGCCGGGTGTGAGGGAGATTTATAGGGTCACATATACACTTCTGCCAAAACACGAGTGCAAACAGGAAGCCCCTCTGATCTGTCATATCTTTTATAACACAAAACGGTATCTAAAAAGGTAAAAAGAACATACATGGGATTCTGCTACAAATATCTCTCTAATTACAAACCAATTAGCAAATCATTCAGATTAGAGTCGAGCGAAAAGAAAGGGTTAAGTATCTCATGTACAGTATATGCAGTGCAGGCTGTTCTGCGCATTACATGCAGGGGGCAAAGGTTAGGAGATATAAGTAATGCTGATCTCAGAGCTGACCGGCTGACCTGCTCTACCGGCTGACCGGCTGATCTGCTCTACTGGCTGACCGGCTGACCGGCTCTACCGGCTGACCGGCTTCCCTTCTTCCAGCTAACTGACCTGAATTGTGGCCCCTGTATCTCCCAATTAAACGTTTTATTGGCATATTCTTGTTTGACTCGTTCTATACAGACATTTTCTATACATTCATTGTGGGATTTGATAACATCTGTAAGATCTCTCAGAACATCACATTCTGTACGTTTGTGCTGAATATTTTTCCATTCTCAATTTACTTAGGGGCCTATGCAGAGAGCAGCGCTGGAAATAATTGGAATTGGTAATAAATTGTACCTGTAATGGCGTGATTTTATCTCCATATGCAGAAAGGTCAGAAAACTGCATTTAAAATCATGCTTGATTATGGAGAGTTTCAACCGGCGAGATGCGCGCTGGTGAAACATGTTTGAAAAAAAGAGCGTTTTTTTTTTTTCTTTTCACTCTCGCCGGTGAGCTCCAGTTTCCTGCCAACTTTTGTTGGCGGAGCTAATTGTAGAATTTCTCTCCATTTTAATGGCGCGAACAGCCCCTAGATGGCGATCATACCTTTCTGCATACGGCCCTTTTCAAAACTGGCGAGATTTTGGTTCTCGCCAGCCGTGCGGCGAGTTCTACTAAAAAAAAATAAAAAATGGCGCTTTTTACTCAACTCGCCATTTCCAACCTTATTATAGCCATATAGCGCTAAAAAACGCCGAAATTTCCGTTCGCGCTGCTCTCTGCATAGGCCCCTTAATATTAGTTTTTGGCTTCAATTATTTATATCGAGCCCAAAATACCTTTATACAGAATGCTGTTACCCTTATCCCACAAATGCTGCTTCATTAAAGCCCAGGGGTGGCACTTTGTGCATTCTCAGACTTTTAGGCAACATCCCTAATTTCCAAAAGTGGGATAAAATCTGTGCATATTTAAATGGTTAATTTTTCCATTTTTCCATTGTGACAAAATATCAATTTTCTCACTCAGACTACAAAATCCCTCCCCAAATATATCCGTTTCACATAAAAGTGTGTGCGCGTCTCCTTCCGCCTAACTGGCACGCCGTCCTTACGGGCACTACTCCGTGTAACTCCACGCTGCCCTCCAGTGGCAAAAGAAATAAGATACATTTACTATACTCGTCTGGCATCTGCTCCCGTATAAGGTGGGTAACTCTGTATTAGGGGTCTTGGTTAGAGTATATTTTATACTTATGTCGGATAGATGAGGAATTTATATTGTGAGAGGCCTTAGATCTTATCCTATATGCACGCAGCCCTCGCCTCTCTGACCTTGAACACATACTTCAATCTGATTTTTTGAGACTTGAAACTGGATTTCCCAAAACAAACTGATTTTAAACACTGACAAGACTGTAACAATGGTATTTGGGACCAGAGCTAAATTGCTAAAGCTGCCAATGACAGAGCTTCAGATAAAAACCAGCTCTAATACCATCCTAGCCCCTGTTACTTGTTTGAAATATCTGGGCATATAGTTCAACTCCCATTTAACATTTGGGTTGCACATTGATACCCTGACATCCAAATCCTATGCCAAACTAGGTGTACTTTACAGGAACAAATCCTCCCTAAGGCCCTCATGCAGTAATCGCCTACAGCGATTCAGTAAGCCCAGAGAAGCTGGCGATTAGAGCAAAAATAACCGTTTTTTGTTTTGCCGGAAAATAAATAAATAAATAAAATCTGCAGATGCGCGGTCAAACACGCTCAATTCTATAAGCCCTGATCAGCTTATTGCGGCTGATCGCCACTTTAAAATTGCTGTTTCTTCTCCAAATTGTCCCGCCACAAAAGTTGGCAAGAAGGTGGGGTGAAGCTGCGATGAAAATAACATGCATGTGTCCCAGAGCTGATATCCATTAATATCAGCACCAGAGACCCCCGGCATGAATCCCATGCATAAAAAATGCATTTACAGGCAACTTCATTACCGCCAAGGCAATGAAGGGGTTATACACCCGTGCCAGGCTTATTGTGGGTAGCGGGGGTGGGAGAAGGTGGTATTTGGCCCTGGCTGGGTGTTTAGGCCTTGCCAGGGGGTTGGGGGATGACTTAACCTCTTCTTTAACTTAGCGGTTAATACCGATAAGGTAATGAAGGGGTTAACCCCTCCCACTACCCCCCCACCCGGTAGGCCTAAACACCCATCCTTGGGGCCAATACCCCGTTCACCCACCCCCGCTACCCACAATAAACACAAATACACATAACAGCCCCACTGGCCACCTACTAGGTCCCTATTAAACCATTACAATATTCATAAAACCATTATTTTGTTTACACCCAGGATTATTACATGGGTTAGGGCTATGTTATTCAGTGAGGGGTTGTATGTTTGTATTCGTAGGGACAGGCAAGGCCGGAGCCAGATGGGGTTCTCCTGCCTCTGTCCTCCCTGTCTCCTGACCCTTCCTGTAGCCGGACAAAGAAGAAGAAGCAGGCACACGGTCTTACTCAAAGGAGGTTTAATATGCCATAAAGTCCAACGTTTCGGCAGTCAAATACTGCCTTTCTCAAGGTGAAGGCTACCAAACACAAGAAACAGTCACAATATATACCCCCCCCCTGATACTCACCCCTCCCCGCTCTGCCACATAACCAGGATGCTGACGCCCACCTGATGACGTCAGAGCTACCATATGGCGCCCCCTAGTGACGTCAGACGTCTAGGTCTAAATCCCTGGCAATACAGCATAGAGCTGCCTTGGAGGACTGCAGCCACAGCCACACATGGGGGAGTGTTCAGTCTGGGGAGAGGTGTGGCTGTGGCTGCAGTCCTCCAAGACAGCTCTATGCTGTATTGCCAGGGATTTAGACCTAGACGTCTGACGTCACTAGGGGGCGCCATATGGTAGCTCTGACGTCATCAGGTGGGCGTCAGCATCCTGGTTATGTGGCAGAGTGGGGTGGGGTTGCATCCCTTGTTTTTATGACTTTCTAATAAAGATAGATTTTTGCCAGACCTGTCTCTTCTCTGGATCATGGTGCGCTGCACTTTCTCTAGGGCAGGCCTGCACAACTCCAGTCCTCGAGGGCCGCACACAGGCCAGGTTTTTAGGATATCCCTACTTCAGCACAGCTGGCTCAATTAGTGGCTCAGTACAACTGAGCCACTAATTGAGCCAGCTGTGCTGATTTAGGGATATCCTGAAAACCTGGCCTGTTTGCGACCCTCGAGGACTGGAGTTGTGCAGGCCTGCTCTAGGGTATGGGAGACTGCCTGACGGGTGGCTGGGTTATGGGAGACTGCCTGACACTTTTATGGGAGTCTGCCTGACACTTGGGTGGGTGGGAGATTGTCTGACACTTGGGTTGACTGCCTGACACTTTGACTGCCTGACACTTGGGTGGGAGACTGCCTGACACTTGGGTTTGACTGCCTGACACTTGGGTGGGTGGGTGGGAGACTGCCTGACACTTGGGTGGGTGGGTGGGAGACTGCCTGACACTTGGGTGGGTGGGTGGTAGACTGCCTGACGGGTGGGTGGGTGGATGGGAGACTGCCTGACACTTGGGTGGGTGGGAGACTGCCTGAAACTTGGGGGGGTGGGTGGTAGACTGCCTGACACTTGGGTTGACTGCCTGACACGTGGGTGGGTGACTGACTGCCTGACACGTGGGTGGGTGACTGACTGCCTGACACTTGGGTGGGTGGGAGGGAGACTGCCTGACACTTGGGTGGGTGGGAGGGAGACTGCCTGACACTTGGGTGGGTGGGAGGGAGACTGCCTGACACTTGGGTGGGTGGGAGGGAGACTGCCTGAAACTTGGGGGGGTGGGTGGGAGACTGCCTGACACTTGGGTGGGTGACTGCCTGACACTTGGGTTGACTGCCTGACACGTGGGTGGGTGACTGACTGCCTGACACGTGGGTGGGTGACTGACTGACACGTGGGTGGGTGACTGACTGACACGTTAGACTGCCTGGCACGTGGGTGGGTGGATGACTGACTGCCTGACATATGGGTGGGTGACTGACTGACACGTGGGTGACTGACTGACACGTGGGTGAGTGGGTGAGTGGGTTGGTGTCTGTATACATTCTGTCACTGATACACACAGACACTGGGAGGGGGCAGTCACACACACACTGGGGGGGCAGTCACACACAAACACAGAATGGGAGGGGGGCAGACACACACACACACAGAATGGGAGGGGGGCAGACACACACACACAGAGAATGGGAGGGGGGCAGACACACACACACACACACACAGACTTGGAGGGGGCACTTACACACACTGGGAGGCGGGCAGTCACACTTGCACAGACTGGAAAGGGGAGCAGTCACACACACACAGACTGGGAGGGGGCAGTCACACACACACACACACACACTGGGAGGGGGGCAGTCACACACCCACACTGGGTGGGGGGCAGTCACACACCCACACTGGGAGGGGGGCAGTCACACACCCACACTGGGTGGGGGGGGGCAGTCACACACACACTGGGAGGGGGGGCAGTCACACACACACACTGGGAGGGGGCAGTCACACACACACTGGGAGGGGGGCAGTCACACACACTGGGAGGGGGGGCAGTCACACACACACTGGGAGGAGGGGCAGTCACACACACACTGGCAGGGGGGCAGTCACACACACACTGGGAGGTGGGGCAGTCACACACACACTGGGAGGTGGGGCAGTCACACACACACACAGACTGGGAGGGGGGCAGTGACACACACACTGGGAGGGGGGGCAGTCACACACACACAGACTGGGAGGGGGGCAGTCACACACACTGGGAGGGGGGGCAGTCACACACACTGGGAGGGGGGGCAGTCACACACACACTGGGAGGAGGCAGTCACACACACACTGGGAGGGGGGGCAGTCACACACACACTGGGAGGGGGGCAGTCACACACACTGGGAGGGGGGCAGTCACACACACTGGGAGGGGGGGCAGTCACACACACTGGGAGGGGGGGCAGTCACACACACACTGGGAGGTGGGGCTGTCACACACACACAGACTGGGAGGGGGGCAGTCACACACACACTGGGAGGGGGGGCAGTCACACACACACTGGGAGGGGGGGCAGTCACACACACACTGGGAGGGGGGCAGTCACACACACACACACACACACACACACACTGGGAGGGGGGCAGTCACACACACACTGGGAGGGGGCAGTCACACACACACTGGGAGGGGGCAGTAACACACACACTGGGAGGGGGGGGGCAGTCACACACACACTGGGAGGGGGGGCAGTCACACACACACTGGGAGGGGGCAGTCACACACACACTGGGAGGGGGCAGTCACACACACACAGACTGGGAGGGGAGGCAGTCACACACACAGACTGGGAGGGGGCCAGTCACACACACACAGACTGGGAGGGGGGCAGTCACACACACAGACTGGGAGGGGGAGCAGTCACACACACAGACTGGGAGGGGGGGCAGTCACACACACAGACTGGGAGGGGGAGCAGTCACACACAGACTGGGAGGGGGAGCAGTCACACACACAGACTGGGAGGGGGAGCAGTCACACACACAGACTGGGAGGGGGGCAGTCACACACACAGACTGGGAGGGGGGCAGTCACACACACAGACTGGGAGGGGGGCAGTCACACACACAGACTGGGAGGGGGGCAGTCACACACACAGACTGGGAGGGGAGGCAGTCACACACACAGACTGGGAGGGGGGCAGTCATACACACACACACAGACTGGGAGGGGAGGCAGTCACACACACAGACTGGGAGGGGGGCAGTCACACACACAGACTGGGAGGGGTCTGGGGAGGCAGTCACACACACAGACTGGGAGGGGGGCAGTCACACACACACAGACTGGGAGGGGGGGCAGTCACACACACAGACAGGGAGGGGGGCAGACACACACACAGACTGGGAGGGGAGGCAGTCACACACACAGACTGGGAGGGGGGCAGTCATACACACACACACAGACTGGGAGGGGGACAGACACACACACAGACTGGGAGGGGGGCAGCCACACACACAGACTGGGAGGGGGGCAGTCACACACACAGACTGGGAGGGGGGCAGTCACACACACAGACTGGGAGGGGGGCAGTCACACACACAGACTGGGAGGGGGGCAGTCACACACACAGACTGGGAGGGGGACAGTCACACACACAGACTGGGAGGGGGGCAGTCACACACACAGACTGGGAGGGGGGCAGTCACACACACAGACTGGGAGGGGGGCAGTCACACACACAGACTGGGAGGGGGGGCAGTCACACACACAGACTGGGAGGGGGGCAGTCACACACACAGACTGGGAGGGGGGGCAGTCACACACACAGACTGGGAGGGGGGGCAGTCACACACACAGACTGGGAGGGGAGGCAGTCACACACACAGACTGGGAGGGGGGCAGTCATACACACACACACAGACTGGGAGGGGGGCAGTCACACACACACACACACACACTGGGAGGGGGGCAGTCATACACACACACACAGACTGGGAGGGGGGCAGTCACACACACAGACTGGGAGGGGGGCAGTCACACACACACACTGGGAGGGGGGCAGTCATACACACACAGACTGGGAGGGGGGCAGACACACACACAGACAGGGAGGGGGGCAGACACACACACAGACTGGGAGGGGGGCAGTCACACACACAGACTGGGAGGGGGGCAGTCACACACACAGACTGGGAGGGGGGCAGTCACACACACAGACTGGGAGGGGGGGCAGTCACACACACAGACTGGGAGGGGGGGCAGTCACACACACAGACTGGGAGGGGGGCAGTCACACACACACACACACTGGGAGGGGGGCAGTCACACACCCAGACTGGGAGGGGGGCAGTCACACACACACACACACACACACTGGGAGGGGGGCAGTCACACACACAGACTGGGAGGGGGGCAGTCACACACACAGACTGGGAGGGGGGCAGTCACACACACAGACTGGGAGGGGGGTAGTCACACACACACACACACTGGGAGGGGGGCAGTCACACACACACACACACACACTGGGAGGGGGGCAGTCACACACACAGACTGGGAGGGGGGCAGTCACACACACAGACTGGGAGGGGGGCAGACACACACAGACTGGGAGGGGGGCAGACACACACACACAGACTGGGAAGGGGGCAGTCACACACACAGACTGGGAAGGGGGCAGACACACACACACACACAGGTGACATGGTGCTTACCTGTAATGCCACTGTAGGGAGCCAGAAGTAGTGAGGCTTTTTTCCAGTCTGCCGGCAGTTTCAGTTGCCAGCTGTGAGCCTTCCTTCTGGTGAACACACACACACACACACACACACACACACACACACACACACACACACACACACACACACACACACACACACACACACACACACACACACACACACACACACACACACACACACACACACACACACACACACACACACACACACACACACACACACACTTACTTCAAGGAGAGACTCCGGGGTTTTGACTCCGCCCCCGTGTCCTCCCACACACGGCACGAGTGCAGATTGACTGCACTCGGCCACCGTACGCCTCCAGCCCCTGAAGGACAGATTTTACTTCTGCCCGTGCTACTCGCTTCCCCCACACCCGCGCTCACTTCTCCCGCGGTGAGCGGGCCGCAAAAATATCCGTGGCGGGCCGCATGTTTGACATGCCTGTTTTAGACTGTTGTTCTTCAGCAACTGGTTAACGTTAATAATTTGCAGTGTATGTCAGCAAAAGCCATGTAAATTTCAGGATAGTTGCGGGCCGTGTAAAGTATGTGTTCTGCCAAATTTTAATGTCATTGGATTATGTTTTGGCCCTTCTTATAGTGCATAATGTAAACAATTTGCAGTGTGTGCTAGCAAACACTTTGTAATTTTCAGGATAGTTGTGGGCAGTATACAGCACCTCATGTGGCAAGTTTTAAATGAATCGCTGTATGTTTTGACTCCTGGATTCACAATAAACGCGTTTAAGGTAAGCATTTTCCACTTTCGGATAGTGGTTAATGTACATAATTTGCGGTGCATGTTATCAAAAAACATGAAATTTGCAGGACAGTTTGGGGGAGTGCAAAGCATGTTCTGTGCCAAGTTTGAAGCCAATTGGTGTATGTCTTGCCACATTTATCCACATTAATCGTTTTTCACATTAAACATTTTAGTCTATCCCTTATTTACCCTATATATCTTAACTGTCCTATACTACACCAAAATAACCTATACTGCTTTCTTCCAGATCTGACTCAAGCGTCACACGGAAGACATCGGAACCCCCCCTAACCCAGGAGACAGGTAGGGAACACATCCCCTCCAACTTATAACATTGCGGGAATGAGGTACCTGGACATTGAGGGACTGCGGATCAGGTAAGATCCCAGGCGGGATTGCTGCTTTAGATATTGTGAAGCGGGGACGTCCAGACACTTGTTAAGGTGTTCAGGAAACTAGTCATGCAAATGTGGCTTTTATTTCTAGATCCGACACTTACACACTTACACACACACACACACACACACACACACACACACACACACACACACACACACACACACACACACACACACACACACTTACTTCAAGGAGAGACTCCGGGGTTTTGACTCCGCCCCCGTGTCCTCCCACACACGGCACGAGTGCAGATTGACTGCACTCGGCCACCGTACGCCTCCAGCCCCTGAAGGACAGATTTTACTTCTGCCCGTGCTACTCGCTTCCCCCACACCCGCGCTCACTTCTCCCGCGGTGAGCGGGCCGCAAAAATATCCGTGGCGGGCCGCATGTTTGACATGCCTGTTTTAGACTGTTGTTCTTCAGCAACTGGTTAACGTTAATAATTTGCAGTGTATGTCAGCAAAAGCCATGTAAATTTCAGTGATATCAGTGAAGCATTCGCAACCTAAGGAGCTCATTGGTCCAGGATATGGACCAATCAGATTATACCTTGACGATCTCGCGCCAATGGCAGATGACGTCATCAATCAGCTGGAGGCAGGGGAACTCCTATATCAGCTGCGGTAGCCGCAGTCTGTTTAGTATTCTCGTTGACAAAGGGCGACGGCCCGAAACGCGTTCGAGATTTTTAACATATCCCATGCCATGATGTCTACCATGGAATAAAGGATTTTTAACAGCGGTATCTAGCCCCCTTCTTACTGCATTTGCTGTGCTCCGTTCTTTCCGCAAGGATATCTTGTTGCTGCTTTCTCAAACGTGATGCACGCCGTGGGACTCACTACACAGGATTTCTCTCTACTGTGAGTACATCCATCCGTTTATTACGCCTGGCTATTCATTCACTGTTGTCTTTTCTCCAGAGGGGATACAACATTCTGTGTTACTGGGAGGTCAGAGATTTTTCACTGACACTCACCAATATAATACAGTTCCCCCATACTTCAGGAGATATAATCAGAGACACATTTATATCCATATATCTGTAGAGAGTGGTGTCTCCCTGTTTCCCTCATATAGAGGCATTATTTCAAATGGACATCTAAAGATTTCCTGCAGTTGAGCACGGTACACTGGGAACGCTGTGTCCTAGTATCTACAAACATATACAATATATCCGTCTGCTCGCTGTCTTGGATAATCACGTACTTCATGAACTGTGTTATTATTGCACTTGGGGGCTAGAAATTACCGTGTCAATTTTTATATTGAATTGGGAACGTCTGGCTTTACTCTGAGATGGAGGAAGCAATAGAGGAAGATACAACAGCAGAAAATACCGTTATTAACAATACATTTGTACAAAACTGCTCAGACAATACAGGGCGTAAGAGAAGAGCTGCACATGTATTTGAGAACACTTTCTCTAACATCTGTGAGGATGAAACTGACCTAAATCTGTACTTTTTGAAATTAGAAAAAGCTCTGTCCCTTAATGTTCGCCTGTGGTGGGACATAACGACCCTGGACAACTACTTAGTAGTTAAAAGAATACCAAGAGGGTTACGCATTAAGAAAATACCATCGTTTGGCTTTCCCTCAAAAGATTTTGAGAATGAATGGGTTAATATCCTGAATGAATGTTCAGAAAAGCTTATAGAGCTCATTATCAAAACCAAAATCCAAGAAAGAAATATAGTAAAGAAAACAATAAAAGATCTACAATCAAGTTTAAAAACATACAGAGATATGGACAATTTTGACACCTTAGACAAAAATCTCTCCAAAACTGTCAATGAGATTGAAGAAATCATAATGACAAAGAAACAGACAAAATTTGACAGAGACAGGATAGACTATGAAAGAAACCAAATATATGCATGGCAAAAACCACCCCCATTGAGGAGAAGTTACCAACAAGACCATACACAGAAAACAGACACCCATAGAAGACAACCATATCCTAGGAAGTCAACCCCCAAAAAATCTATCTTGAAGAAAACAACTTCAGGCACTTCAAGTATGTCTGATCTCTCAGATTTGGAGAATCGCACCTCAGCAGTCTCTTTCACAACAGATGAAGAAATAGACAGACACAGTGATCGCACGGATTCAGATGACAGACAGAGAAAAGATCCTCCACGTTATCAAGGAGCAGCGTCAACTTCATATGATCTTCGGGATCATAAAGAATCAAAAAACTTCCTAAAAGGACGCGGCGCTCGCCCAAAAGAAGGGCAAATAAAAAAGAGGAAAATGGATCCCTGATTGTGGAGAATAACGTTGTGAATATTTCAGGGATGGACTTGACAGAGGGGGAATTGAACATTCTCAACAAAGGTCTTAATTTTGCCATTCAGGACAATTTTGATTTGTTCAATACAATAATAGACCTACAGAAATACATCCGCAAGCTATCTTTAAAGAAATTTTTCCACTCCAGACAGCCTGCTGTGGATGGCGCTCTTCCGCTTGATGCCCCAGATGTCACAGATCTGGGTCCTCCTGCGGACGACCTCCCCGACGGCAAGCTATCCTTTAGAGAGTACACTGTCATACAGGATATGGAGGATCTGTATAATGAGCAGGATTATACTGATATGCAGAGTGTAGGGGAAGATGAACAATTTTTGTTTTTGACAAATACCAAACACACATCCCTAAAGAACAAATCCTTATTCTGTCCAGAATTTTCAAAGGGTCCACATTTGGAGACTTATGAGAGCCTGGTGGAAAGAGATCTGCAGCTTTTAGCAAAGGGCTATAAGTTCTCAGCTTCAGAATACAATAATTTGTCTAAAGAGGAACATCAGCATTTGTACACTCTAAAGAAAAGGAGTGATATAATCATAAAAAATGCAGACAAGGGGGGAGCTATAGTTGTTATGAGTTCTGAAATGTATCATACTGAAGCATTAAGACAGCTCAACAATACTGAAGCTTATTGTAAACTCACCACAGACCCCACACAAATGTATCTTAAAGAAGTTGAGAAACTTATAGATTTAGGTAGGGAGTTGCGGGTGTTGTCCAAACAAGAAGCAGAGTTCCTCTTCAATCCCTGTCCCACTGTACCTATCTTTCACCATCTCCCAAAGATTCATAAGTCACTTGTATGCCCTCCAGGCAGACCAATTATTTCCAGTATTGGATCTTTGGGAGATGGTGTATCTAGGTACGTGGACCAATTCTTACAACCATTGGTTCAAAAATTACCCTCTTTTTTAAGAGACTCTTTTGATTTACTCACAGACATTGGACAAATCACATGGTGTCACTCTTATATATGGGTCACATTAGATGTGACATCACTCTACACTATCATTGAGCACTCACAGGGTTTAAAAGCTATTAGTCACTTTCTTAATTTATCTAATCTTCACCTGGCACAAATCACTTTCATTATGGATTGCATTTTATTTTTATTGCAACATAATTATTTCACTTTTGATGATCAGTATTTTTTACAGACACAAGGGACCGCAATGGGCACATCATTTGCACCCTCATACGCCAACTTGTTCATGGGTTTTTGGGAGACTTATCACATTTTCGGTGACAATAATCCTTATAGACAATATATCAAATTCTATCATCGCTATATCGATGACTTACTTTTGATTTGGTGTGGGGATACACAAACACTTTTATCTTTTTTAGATTATATCAATGCCAATGATTGTAACTTGAAATTTACCCATACCATACATGATCATCATATTGATTACTTGGACCTGCATCTTTATGTAGATACAAATTTGTTGATACAGACAGATATATACAGAAAGGAGAACGCTCGCAACTCGCTGTTAAGAGCCAATAGTGCACACCCGAGACCACTGCTCAATGGTATCCCCAAAAGTCAGTTTTTAAGATTAAGAAGGATTTGCTCCACAGAGGAATCCTTCGATACTCAAGCTGAAAATCTCAGACAAAGGTTTCTAGCTCGTGGATACTCTGACAGCGCTATCGGGAATGCACTTAATAATGTGAAAAAGCTTAAAAGGGCAGATCTCCTACACAGATCCAAAAAGAATAGGCCAGTTGAACAAAAACAAGGGAATTATGATAGAGAGGCACCTCTCTTCATCACCACCTATTCCAGACAAGCTGGCATCATTCGGTCTATTCTGAACAAACACTGGGAGGTACTCAGATTAGACCAAGATCTGAAAAAATACACCAAATCAAACCCCAGAATAGTGTACAGGAAAGCTAAGACACTGGGGACTCATCTTTCACCGAGTATGTATAGAACCAAAAAACCCACTAAAAGTACTATCCCCAATGGGTTCTACAAATGTGGATCCTGCAATTTCTGCAAGTACGCCCTACCTATTAAATCCATCAAGAATATATATACAGGCCAAAAACATAGAATCAATTCTTTCTTAACATGCAATACAAAGTATGTGATCTACATTCTGAGATGTGCATGTGGCTGTAGCTATATAGGTAGAACGATTAGACCTTTAAAAATAAGAATTAGTGAACACATCAGAACCATCAAGAAAAAAGATGAGAAATTTCCAGTCGCCAGACATTTCAATCAATGCTCAATGGGCTCGGTAGACCAACTTACATTTAGCGCCATTGAACATATTGCAATACATCCAAGAGGTGGAGATAGGGAATCTCTTCTCAACTGTCGGGAGATGCATTGGATTTATACCCTTGGGACTTTGATGCCCAAGGGTATGAATACCGACTGGGAACTTAAACACTTTCTCAAATAATGTTATCTGATGTTCATACATATCCTTGCTCTTTTCGCCCTCTACCTCTCCCCCCCCCCTTTTTCTTTCCCTCCCCTCCTTTTTCCTCCCTTCCTTTCCCTCTCTCATTCCTCCCCCCCCTTCCCACCCCCCCTTGCCCCACCCCCTCCCTCTTCCCTCTCCTTCTCCCTTCCCCTTTTTCCTTCTCCCTTCCCCACCCCCTTTCTTATTCCCCTTCTCCCTCTTCCTCCTCCCCTGCCCCTTCCCCCCTCCCCCCCACCCTTCCCATCTTTCCCCCCCCCCTTCCTTCCCCCCCCCCCCCCCTTCCTTTCCCCCTCTCCTCCCTATTCCCATCGGACCTTGCCCCCCTTTTTTCCCCCCCCCTCCCTTCCCCCCTCCCCCCACCTTCCCATGTTTTCTCTTCCATTCCCTACTTATTTCCAACTATATAATTACTATCTTATATGTATATTTTGGACGTCTCTGACATAGAAATCTGTATACCACTGTTTAATTATCTATCCATGTCACTAGAGAGGCTCAACTCCTAATTATTTTATATATACCCCTGATTGTCTACAACAGATGTTTGATAAATAGTATAGCTTTCTCATTTGTAAAAATTATACCTGCAAAGATGTATTTTGCTCTATGTATATACATACATTAAGGACAGTGGATGATATTATATATAGCTACATATTAGACATAATGAAGAATATTGTACATAACCATACAAATGATATAATGATGCCCTCCATGCTCTCCATTTCAGAGTAGAAGATTGCTTCTATACATGTTTATAGTATTGTTTTTAACTCTGTATGTTGTCATTAGTGCATGTTGAGTTTACAGCATGCAGTAGCTTCGCTCCTGATATAGGTGTCACTCCCCTTTTCCTCCCTGATATCAGTGAAGCATTCGCAACCTAAGGAGCTCATTGGTCCAGGATATGGACCAATCAGATTATACCTTGACGATCTCGCGCCAATGGCAGATGACGTCATCAATCAGCTGGAGGCAGGGGAACTCCTATATCAGCTGCGGTAGCCGCAGTCTGTTTAGTATTCTCGTTGACAAAGGGCGACGGCCCGAAACGCGTTCGAGATTTTTAACATATCCCATGCCATGATGTCTACCATGGAATAAAGGATTTTTAACAGCGGTATCTAGCCCCCTTCTTACTGCATTTGCTGTGCTCCGTTCTTTCCGCAAGGATATCTTGTTTAAATTTCAGGATAGTTGCGGGCCGTGTAAAGTATGTGTTCTGCCAAATTTTAATGTCATTGGATTATGTTTTGGCCCTTCTTATAGTGCATAATGTAAACAATTTGCAGTGTGTGCTAGCAAACACTTTGTAATTTTCAGGATAGTTTGTGGGCAGTATACAGCACCTCATGTGGCAAGTTTTAAATGAATCACTGTATGTTTTGACTCCTGGATTCACAATAAACGCGTTTAAGGTAAGCATTTTCCACTTTCGGATAGTGGTTAATGTACATAATTTGCGGTGCATGTTATCAAAAAAAACATGAAATTTGCAGGACAGTTTGGGGGAGTGCAAAGCATGTTCTGTGCCAAGTTTGAAGCCAATTGGTGTATGTCTTGCCACATTTATCCACATTAATCGTTTTTCACATTAAACATTTTAGTCTATCCCTTGTTTACCCTATATATCTTAACTGTCCTATACTACACCAAAATAACCTATACGGCTTTCTTCCAGATCTGACTCAAGCTTCACACAGAAGACATCGGAACCCCCCCTAACCCAGAAGACAGGTAGGGAACACATCCCCTCCAACTTATAACATTGCGGGAATGAGGTACCTGGACATTGAGGGACTGCGGATCAGGTAAGATCCCAGGCGGGATTGCTGCTTTAGATATTGTGAAGGGGTTCAGGAAACTAGTCATTCAAATGTGGCTTTTTTTTCTAGATCCGACATTTACACACACACACACACACACACACACACACACACACACACACACACACACACACACACACA
>NW_027457117.1:0-178008 GCF_040206685.1 Ascaphus truei | reverse complement strand
ACAAACAACACTGTACATGCTAATAGTACATCCATGTAAGCAGTACATACATGCTCAGGAGTTGTTTTTTTGGATCGGTATATACTTGTCATTATCCACTTCAACCATTTTAATTCCCCCCTTTTAAATTATTGTACTGGTTGATGTGTATGTATATATATATACTGTATATATATATATATATTCTATATATATATATATATATATAGATATATATATATATATATCTATATATATATTTCAACCATTATCACCTACAGTACAGTAGCATACAGTGCTCCCACTGCAGCAAGGGATTCTGGGAAATGACATGCAATGTTTACTCGCTCATCCCACAACGTGGCGGTATCAAATATAGCGTTTTCCCAGTTATTATATCCCTGCAGGATGTAGGATAATCCCAGCCAAACCCACATACTTACTACATTCCCGTTATGTCACATGTATTATTTCCTGTGAAGGAAGCGCTATGTATATTCCCATTATGGTCACAAATTGGACGATACTGTATTTCCATTATGTCTCCTATTATTTTCCCATGATATCTCATAGAATACTGTCATCCAAAACCACATCATTATTGAATGATTGAAAATGATGCCTCCGTTTTATGTCAAGATTGTCTTGACACTTAGACCCCCAAGATTTCAATAGCGCCTCACTTAAAAGATGACATTATTTTTGATTCAAATGAACTTTTATGGTGCAGAAGCCGCATGGTGCCTGTGCCTACAGTGTATGTATTTGTCAGTGTGTCTCTATCTGCATTTCTGTCTCTTGCTGGCCGCCAGCCTGTGTGATGATGTCAGCCTGTCTGTGATGTAAGAGAGACATTGTGATATCATCACATACTGTAGGCAGGATGGCAGGTGTAAAGCTTCTAAAAGAGAGAGGGAGGGAGAGAGGGAGAGGAGAGAGAGGGAGAAAGAGGGAGAGAGAGAGCAAGCAGCTCCTCCCTCCCATGCAAATGACTGGAGGCAGAGGAGTAGAGGGACAGAAGCCTGTGCTGCTTGTAATGGGACAGGATTTGGGGTGCTGTTTCATGCTCTATCTCCCTCCCTCCCACTGTCTCAGGTGCAGAAAGTTTTCAAGGGAGAGAGGAAAGGAAGAGGAAAATGGAAGCTGAGGAGAGCTGGTCCTGTCCCTCTTGTTGGTAAAGAGGGGGCATCCAGAAAGAGGTAAGGAGATAGTTTTATTTTAATTCAAGAAGGAGTGCCTGGTGGCAAAGCTGGTGTGCTCTGTCACACTACAGACCCCTCCCTGTGCGTGCGTGCGTGCGTGCGTGCGTGCGTGCGTGCGTGCGTGCGTGCGTGCGTGCGTGCGTGCGTCTGCAGGGGGTATCTGTCCCATCCATAGATATCAGGGGTACTGCAGCTGCTGCTGTTCAAACTTTTGCTTTAGGCCCATTCCTTTGATGTTAATAAGCGTTTCTAGTACAATCTTTTTCGCTCTGTTCACCCACATCTTTACATTACCTCGTGTGTGTGTGTGTGTGTGTGTATGTGTATGTGTGTGTACGTTTGTATAGCATGTGTTTGAAACACTATACTGTATCTGCATAGAAAAAAAGCCTTCTTTTAGTAATGTACAGTTCAAATACTGTATGAACATGACCCCATCTCATCTCATCCCCCTGACTCTGGATACAAAACATTCATGTATTCGTTTGCAACTTTTCATACAATTTGCTTGCACCATTTCAGAGAAATTAAATATTTAAAATGGAAATAAATTGGTAACTGCAGTAACAAACAACACTGTACATGCTAATAGTACATCCATGTAAGCAGTACATACATGCTCAGGAGTTGTTTTTTTGGATCGGTATATACTTGTCATTATCCACTTCAACCATTTTAATTCCCCCCTTTTAAATTATTGTACTGGTTGATGTGTATGTATATATATATACTGTATATATATATATATATTCTATATATATATATATATATATATATATATATATATATATATCTATATATATATTTCAACCATTATCACCTACAGTACAGTAGCATACAGTGCTCCCACTGCAGCAAGGGATTCTGGGAAATGACATGCAATGTTTACTCGCTCATCCCACAACGTGGCGGTATCAAATATAGCGTTTTCCCAGTTATTATATCCCTGCAGGATGTAGGATAATCCCAGCCAAACCCACATACTTACTACATTCCCGTTATGTCACATGTATTATTTCCTGTGAAGGAAGCGCTATGTATATTCCCATTATGGTCACAAATTGGACGATACTGTATTTCCATTATGTCTCCTATTATTTTCCCATGATATCTCATAGAATACTGTCATCCAAAACCACATCATTATTGAATGATTGAAAATGATGCCTCCGTTTTATGTCAAGATTGTCTTGACACTTAGACCCCCAAGATTTCAATAGCGCCTCACTTAAAAGATGACATTATTTTTGATTCAAATGAACTTTTATGGTGCAGAAGCCGCATGGTGCCTGTGCCTACAGTGTATGTATTTGTCAGTGTGTCTCTATCTGCATTTCTGTCTCTTGCTGGCCGCCAGCCTGTGTGATGATGTCAGCCTGTCTGTGATGTAAGAGAGACATTGTGATATCATCACATACTGTAGGCAGGATGGCAGGTGTAAAGCTTCTAAAAGAGAGAGGGAGGGAGAGAGGGAGAGGAGAGAGAGGGAGAAAGAGGGAGAGAGAGAGCAAGCAGCTCCTCCCTCCCATGCAAATGACTGGAGGCAGAGGAGTAGAGGGACAGAAGCCTGTGCTGCTTGTAATGGGACAGGATTTGGGGTGCTGTTTCATGCTCTATCTCCCTCCCTCCCACTGTCTCAGGTGCAGAAAGTTTTCAAGGGAGAGAGGAAAGGAAGAGGAAAATGGAAGCTGAGGAGAGCTGGTCCTGTCCCTCTTGTTGGTAAAGAGGGGGCATCCAGAAAGAGGTAAGGAGATAGTTTTATTTTAATTCAAGAAGGAGTGCCTGGTGGCAAAGCTGGTGTGCTCTGTCACACTACAGACCCCTCCCTGTGCGTGCGTGCGTGCGTGCGTGCGTGCGTGCGTGCGTGCGTGCGTGCGTGCGTGCGTGCGTGCGTGCGTGCGTGCGTGCGTGCGTCTGCAGGGGGTATCTGTCCCATCCATAGATATCAGGGGTACTGCAGCTGCTGCTGTTCAAACTTTTGCTTTAGGCCCATTCCTTTGATGTTAATAAGCGTTTCTAGTACAATCTTTTTCGCTCTGTTCACCCACATCTTTACATTACCTCGTGTGTGTGTGTGTGTGTGTGTATGTGTATGTGTGTGTACGTTTGTATAGCATGTGTTTGAAACACTATACTGTATCTGCATAGAAAAAAAGCCTTCTTTTAGTAATGTACAGTTCAAATACTGTATGAACATGACCCCATCTCATCTCATCCCCCTGACTCTGGATACAAAACATTCATGTATTCGTTTGCAACTTTTCATACAATTTGCTTGCACCATTTCAGAGAAATTAAATATTTAAAATGGAAATAAATTGGTAACTGCAGTAACAAACAACACTGTACATGCTAATAGTACATCCATGTAAGCAGTACATACATGCTCAGGAGTTGTTTTTTTGGATCGGTATATACTTGTCATTATCCACTTCAACCATTTTAATTCCCCCCTTTTAAATTATTGTACTGGTTGATGTGTATGTATATATATATACTGTATATATATATATATATTCTATATATATATATATATATATAGATATATATATATATATATCTATATATATATTTCAACCATTATCACCTACAGTACAGTAGCATACAGTGCTCCCACTGCAGCAAGGGATTCTGGGAAATGACATGCAATGTTTACTCGCTCATCCCACAACGTGGCGGTATCAAATATAGCGTTTTCCCAGTTATTATATCCCTGCAGGATGTAGGATAATCCCAGCCAAACCCACATACTTACTACATTCCCGTTATGTCACATGTATTATTTCCTGTGAAGGAAGCGCTATGTATATTCCCATTATGGTCACAAATTGGACGATACTGTATTTCCATTATGTCTCCTATTATTTTCCCATGATATCTCATAGAATACTGTCATCCAAAACCACATCATTATTGAATGATTGAAAATGATGCCTCCGTTTTATGTCAAGATTGTCTTGACACTTAGACCCCCAAGATTTCAATAGCGCCTCACTTAAAAGATGACATTATTTTTGATTCAAATGAACTTTTATGGTGCAGAAGCCGCATGGTGCCTGTGCCTACAGTGTATGTATTTGTCAGTGTGTCTCTATCTGCATTTCTGTCTCTTGCTGGCCGCCAGCCTGTGTGATGATGTCAGCCTGTCTGTGATGTAAGAGAGACATTGTGATATCATCACATACTGTAGGCAGGATGGCAGGTGTAAAGCTTCTAAAAGAGAGAGGGAGGGAGAGAGGGAGAGGAGAGAGAGGGAGAAAGAGGGAGAGAGAGAGCAAGCAGCTCCTCCCTCCCATGCAAATGACTGGAGGCAGAGGAGTAGAGGGACAGAAGCCTGTGCTGCTTGTAATGGGACAGGATTTGGGGTGCTGTTTCATGCTCTATCTCCCTCCCTCCCACTGTCTCAGGTGCAGAAAGTTTTCAAGGGAGAGAGGAAAGGAAGAGGAAAATGGAAGCTGAGGAGAGCTGGTCCTGTCCCTCTTGTTGGTAAAGAGGGGGCATCCAGAAAGAGGTAAGGAGATAGTTTTATTTTAATTCAAGAAGGAGTGCCTGGTGGCAAAGCTGGTGTGCTCTGTCACACTACAGACCCGTGCGTGCGTGCGTGCGTGCGTGCGTGCGTGCGTGCGTGCGTGCGTGCGTGCGTGCGTGCGTGCGTGCGTGCGTGCGTGCGTGCGTCTGCAGGGGGTATCTGTCCCATCCATAGATATCAGGGGTACTGCAGCTGCTGCTGTTCAAACTTTTGCTTTAGGCCCATTCCTTTGATGTTAATAAGCGTTTCTAGTACAATCTTTTTCGCTCTGTTCACCCACATCTTTACATTACCTCGTGTGTGTGTGTGTGTGTGTGTATGTGTATGTGTGTGTACGTTTGTATAGCATGTGTTTGAAACACTATACTGTATCTGCATAGAAAAAAAGCCTTCTTTTAGTAATGTACAGTTCAAATACTGTATGAACATGACCCCATCTCATCTCATCCCCCTGACTCTGGATACAAAACATTCATGTATTCGTTTGCAACTTTTCATACAATTTGCTTGCACCATTTCAGAGAAATTAAATATTTAAAATGGAAATAAATTGGTAACTGCAGTAACAAACAACACTGTACATGCTAATAGTACATCCATGTAAGCAGTACATACATGCTCAGGAGTTGTTTTTTTGGATCGGTATATACTTGTCATTATCCACTTCAACCATTTTAATTCCCCCCTTTTAAATTATTGTACTGGTTGATGTGTATGTATATATATATACTGTATATATATATATATATATATATTCTATATATATATATATATATATATAGATATATATATATATATATCTATATATATATTTCAACCATTATCACCTACAGTACAGTAGCATACAGTGCTCCCACTGCAGCAAGGGATTCTGGGAAATGACATGCAATGTTTACTCGCTCATCCCACAACGTGGCGGTATCAAATATAGCGTTTTCCCAGTTATTATATCCCTGCAGGATGTAGGATAATCCCAGCCAAACCCACATACTTACTACATTCCCGTTATGTCACATGTATTATTTCCTGTGAAGGAAGCGCTATGTATATTCCCATTATGGTCACAAATTGGACGATACTGTATTTCCATTATGTCTCCTATTATTTTCCCATGATATCTCATAGAATACTGTCATCCAAAACCACATCATTATTGAATGATTGAAAATGATGCCTCCGTTTTATGTCAAGATTGTCTTGACACTTAGACCCCCAAGATTTCAATAGCGCCTCACTTAAAAGATGACATTATTTTTGATTCAAATGAACTTTTATGGTGCAGAAGCCGCATGGTGCCTGTGCCTACAGTGTATGTATTTGTCAGTGTGTCTCTATCTGCATTTCTGTCTCTTGCTGGCCGCCAGCCTGTGTGATGATGTCAGCCTGTCTGTGATGTAAGAGAGACATTGTGATATCATCACATACTGTAGGCAGGATGGCAGGTGTAAAGCTTCTAAAAGAGAGAGGGAGGGAGAGAGGGAGAGGAGAGAGAGGGAGAAAGAGGGAGAGAGAGAGCAAGCAGCTCCTCCCTCCCATGCAAATGACTGGAGGCAGAGGAGTAGAGGGACAGAAGCCTGTGCTGCTTGTAATGGGACAGGATTTGGGGTGCTGTTTCATGCTCTATCTCCCTCCCTCCCACTGTCTCA
The DNA here is from genome assembly GCF_040206685.1 of Ascaphus truei. Classification (NCBI taxonomy): domain Eukaryota; kingdom Metazoa; phylum Chordata; class Amphibia; order Anura; family Ascaphidae; genus Ascaphus; species Ascaphus truei. The sequence continues at coordinate 171,652 of NW_027457117.1, read as the reverse complement.
GGTGCAGAAAGTTTTCAAGGGAGAGAGGAAAGGAAGAGGAAAATGGAAGCTGAGGAGAGCTGGTCCTGTCCCTCTTGTTGGTAAAGAGGGGGCATCCAGAAAGAGGTAAGGAGATAGTTTTATTTTAATTCAAGAAGGAGTGCCTGGTGGCAAAGCTGGTGTGCTCTGTCACACTACAGACCCCTCCCTGTGCGTGCGTGCGTGCGTCTGCAGGGGGTATCTGTCCCATCCATAGATATCAGGGGTACTGCAGCTGCTGCTGTTCAAACTTTTGCTTTAGGCCCATTCCTTTGATGTTAATAAGCGTTTCTAGTACAATCTTTTTCGCTCTGTTCACCCACATCTTTACATTACCTCGTGTGTGTGTGTGTGTGTGTGTATGTGTATGTGTGTGTACGTTTGTATAGCATGTGTTTGAAACACTATACTGTATCTGCATAGAAAAAAAGCCTTCTTTTAGTAATGTACAGTTCAAATACTGTATGAACATGACCCCATCTCATCTCATCCCCCTGACTCTGGATACAAAACATTCATGTATTCGTTTGCAACTTTTCATACAATTTGCTTGCACCATTTCAGAGAAATTAAATATTTAAAATGGAAATAAATTGGTAACTGCAGTAACAAACAACACTGTACATGCTAATAGTACATCCATGTAAGCAGTACATACATGCTCAGGAGTTGTTTTTTTGGATCGGTATATACTTGTCATTATCCACTTCAACCATTTTAATTCCCCCCTTTTAAATTATTGTACTGGTTGATGTGTATGTATATATATATACTGTATATATATATATATATATATATTCTATATATATATATATATATATATAGATATATATATATATATATCTATATATATATTTCAACCATTATCACCTACAGTACAGTAGCATACAGTGCTCCCACTGCAGCAAGGGATTCTGGGAAATGACATGCAATGTTTACTCGCTCATCCCACAACGTGGCGGTATCAAATATAGCGTTTTCCCAGTTATTATATCCCTGCAGGATGTAGGATAATCCCAGCCAAACCCACATACTTACTACATTCCCGTTATGTCACATGTATTATTTCCTGTGAAGGAAGCGCTATGTATATTCCCATTATGGTCACAAATTGGACGATACTGTATTTCCATTATGTCTCCTATTATTTTCCCATGATATCTCATAGAATACTGTCATCCAAAACCACATCATTATTGAATGATTGAAAATGATGCCTCCGTTTTATGTCAAGATTGTCTTGACACTTAGACCCCCAAGATTTCAATAGCGCCTCACTTAAAAGATGACATTATTTTTGATTCAAATGAACTTTTATGGTGCAGAAGCCGCATGGTGCCTGTGCCTACAGTGTATGTATTTGTCAGTGTGTCTCTATCTGCATTTCTGTCTCTTGCTGGCCGCCAGCCTGTGTGATGATGTCAGCCTGTCTGTGATGTAAGAGAGACATTGTGATATCATCACATACTGTAGGCAGGATGGCAGGTGTAAAGCTTCTAAAAGAGAGAGGGAGGGAGAGAGGGAGAGGAGAGAGAGGGAGAAAGAGGGAGAGAGAGAGCAAGCAGCTCCTCCCTCCCATGCAAATGACTGGAGGCAGAGGAGTAGAGGGACAGAAGCCTGTGCTGCTTGTAATGGGACAGGATTTGGGGTGCTGTTTCATGCTCTATCTCCCTCCCTCCCACTGTCTCAGGTGCAGAAAGTTTTCAAGGGAGAGAGGAAAGGAAGAGGAAAATGGAAGCTGAGGAGAGCTGGTCCTGTCCCTCTTGTTGGTAAAGAGGGGGCATCCAGAAAGAGGTAAGGAGATAGTTTTATTTTAATTCAAGAAGGAGTGCCTGGTGGCAAAGCTGGTGTGCTCTGTCACACTACAGACCCCTCCCTGTGCGTGCGTGCGTGCGTCTGCAGGGGGTATCTGTCCCATCCATAGATATCAGGGGTACTGCAGCTGCTGCTGTTCAAACTTTTGCTTTAGGCCCATTCCTTTGATGTTAATAAGCGTTTCTAGTACAATCTTTTTCGCTCTGTTCACCCACATCTTTACATTACCTCGTGTGTGTGTGTGTGTGTGTGTGTATGTGTATGTGTGTGTACGTGTGTATAGCATGTGTTTGAAACACTATACTGTATCTGCATAGAAAAAAAGCCTTCTTTTAGTAATGTACAGTTCAAATACTGTATGAACATGACCCCATCTCATCTCATCCCCCTGACTCTGGATACAAAACATTCATGTATTCGTTTGCAACTTTTCATACAATTTGCTTGCACCATTTCAGAGAAATTAAATATTTAAAATGGAAATAAATTGGTAACTGCAGTAACAAACAACACTGTACATGCTAATAGTACATCCATGTAAGCAGTACATACATGCTCAGGAGTTGTTTTTTTGGATCGGTATATACTTGTCATTATCCACTTCAACCATTTTAATTCCCCCCTTTTAAATTATTGTACTGGTTGATGTGTATGTATATATATCTATATATATATATATATATATATATATATATATATATATTTCAACCATTATCACCTACAGTACAGTAGCATACAGTGCTCCCACTGCAGCAAGGGATTCTGGGAAATGACATGCAATGTTTACTCGCTCATCCCACAACGTGGCGGTATCAAATATAGCGTTTTCCCAGTTATTATATCCCTGCAGGATGTAGGATAATCCCAGCCAAACCCACATACTTACTACATTCCCGTTATGTCACATGTATTATTTCCTGTGAAGGAAGCGCTATGTATATTCCCATTATGGTCACAAATTGGACGATACTGTATTTCCATTATGTCTCCTATTATTTTCCCATGATATCTCATAGAATACTGTCATCCAAAACCACATCATTATTGAATGATTGAAAATGATGCCTCCGTTTTATGTCAAGATTGTCTTGACACTTAGACCCCCAAGATTTCAATAGCGCCTCACTTAAAAGATGACATTATTTTTGATTCAAATGAACTTTTATGGTGCAGAAGCCGCATGGTGCCTGTGCCTACAGTGTATGTATTTGTCAGTGTGTCTCTATCTGCATTTCTGTCTCTTGCTGGCCGCCAGCCTGTGTGATGATGTCAGCCTGTCTGTGATGTAAGAGAGACATTGTGATATCATCACATACTGTAGGCAGGATGGCAGGTGTAAAGCTTCTAAAAGAGAGAGGGAGGGAGAGAGGGAGAGGAGAGAGAGGGAGAAAGAGGGAGAGAGAGAGCAAGCAGCTCCTCCCTCCCATGCAAATGACTGGAGGCAGAGGAGTAGAGGGACAGAAGCCTGTGCTGCTTGTAATGGGACAGGATTTGGGGTGCTGTTTCATGCTCTATCTCCCTCCCTCCCACTGTCTCAGGTGCAGAAAGTTTTCAAGGGAGAGAGGAAAGGAAGAGGAAAATGGAAGCTGAGGAGAGCTGGTCCTGTCCCTCTTGTTGGTAAAGAGGGGGCATCCAGAAAGAGGTAAGGAGATAGTTTTATTTTAATTCAAGAAGGAGTGCCTGGTGGCAAAGCTGGTGTGCTCTGTCACACTACAGACCCCTCCCTGTGCGTGCGTGCGTGCGTGCGTGCGTGCGTGCGTGCGTGCGTGCGTGCGTGCGTGCGTGCGTGCGTCTGCAGGGGGTATCTGTCCCATCCATAGATATCAGGGGTACTGCAGCTGCTGCTGTTCAAACTTTTGCTTTAGGCCCATTCCTTTGATGTTAATAAGCGTTTCTAGTACAATCTTTTTCGCTCTGTTCACCCACATCTTTACATTACCTCGTGTGTGTGTGTGTGTGTGTGTATGTGTATGTGTGTGTACGTTTGTATAGCATGTGTTTGAAACACTATACTGTATCTGCATAGAAAAAAAGCCTTCTTTTAGTAATGTACAGTTCAAATACTGTATGAACATGACCCCATCTCATCTCATCCCCCTGACTCTGGATACAAAACATTCATGTATTCGTTTGCAACTTTTCATACAATTTGCTTGCACCATTTCAGAGAAATTAAATATTTAAAATGGAAATAAATTGGTAACTGCAGTAACAAACAACACTGTACATGCTAATAGTACATCCATGTAAGCAGTACATACATGCTCAGGAGTTGTTTTTTTGGATCGGTATATACTTGTCATTATCCACTTCAACCATTTTAATTCCCCCCTTTTAAATTATTGTACTGGTTGATGTGTATGTATATATATATACTGTATATATATATATATATTCTATATATATATATATATATATAGATATATATATATATATATCTATATATATATTTCAACCATTATCACCTACAGTACAGTAGCATACAGTGCTCCCACTGCAGCAAGGGATTCTGGGAAATGACATGCAATGTTTACTCGCTCATCCCACAACGTGGCGGTATCAAATATAGCGTTTTCCCAGTTATTATATCCCTGCAGGATGTAGGATAATCCCAGCCAAACCCACATACTTACTACATTCCCGTTATGTCACATGTATTATTTCCTGTGAAGGAAGCGCTATGTATATTCCCATTATGGTCACAAATTGGACGATACTGTATTTCCATTATGTCTCCTATTATTTTCCCATGATATCTCATAGAATACTGTCATCCAAAACCACATCATTATTGAATGATTGAAAATGATGCCTCCGTTTTATGTCAAGATTGTCTTGACACTTAGACCCCCAAGATTTCAATAGCGCCTCACTTAAAAGATGACATTATTTTTGATTCAAATGAACTTTTATGGTGCAGAAGCCGCATGGTGCCTGTGCCTACAGTGTATGTATTTGTCAGTGTGTCTCTATCTGCATTTCTGTCTCTTGCTGGCCGCCAGCCTGTGTGATGATGTCAGCCTGTCTGTGATGTAAGAGAGACATTGTGATATCATCACATACTGTAGGCAGGATGGCAGGTGTAAAGCTTCTAAAAGAGAGAGGGAGGGAGAGAGGGAGAGGAGAGAGAGGGAGAAAGAGGGAGAGAGAGAGCAAGCAGCTCCTCCCTCCCATGCAAATGACTGGAGGCAGAGGAGTAGAGGGACAGAAGCCTGTGCTGCTTGTAATGGGACAGGATTTGGGGTGCTGTTTCATGCTCTATCTCCCTCCCTCCCACTGTCTCAGGTGCAGAAAGTTTTCAAGGGAGAGAGGAAAGGAAGAGGAAAATGGAAGCTGAGGAGAGCTGGTCCTGTCCCTCTTGTTGGTAAAGAGGGGGCATCCAGAAAGAGGTAAGGAGATAGTTTTATTTTAATTCAAGAAGGAGTGCCTGGTGGCAAAGCTGGTGTGCTCTGTCACACTACAGACCCCTCCCTGTGCGTGCGTGCGTGCGTGCGTGCGTGCGTGCGTGCGTGCGTGCGTGCGTGCGTGCGTGCGTCTGCAGGGGGTATCTGTCCCATCCATAGATATCAGGGGTACTGCAGCTGCTGCTGTTCAAACTTTTGCTTTAGGCCCATTCCTTTGATGTTAATAAGCGTTTCTAGTACAATCTTTTTCGCTCTGTTCACCCACATCTTTACATTACCTCGTGTGTGTGTGTGTGTGTGTGTATGTGTATGTGTGTGTACGTTTGTATAGCATGTGTTTGAAACACTATACTGTATCTGCATAGAAAAAAAGCCTTCTTTTAGTAATGTACAGTTCAAATACTGTATGAACATGACCCCATCTCATCTCATCCCCCTGACTCTGGATACAAAACATTCATGTATTCGTTTGCAACTTTTCATACAATTTGCTTGCACCATTTCAGAGAAATTAAATATTTAAAATGGAAATAAATTGGTAACTGCAGTAACAAACAACACTGTACATGCTAATAGTACATCCATGTAAGCAGTACATACATGCTCAGGAGTTGTTTTTTTGGATCGGTATATACTTGTCATTATCCACTTCAACCATTTTAATTCCCCCCTTTTAAATTATTGTACTGGTTGATGTGTATGTATATATATATACTGTATATATATATATATATTCTATATATATATATATATATATAGATATATATATATATATATCTATATATATATTTCAACCATTATCACCTACAGTACAGTAGCATACAGTGCTCCCACTGCAGCAAGGGATTCTGGGAAATGACATGCAATGTTTACTCGCTCATCCCACAACGTGGCGGTATCAAATATAGCGTTTTCCCAGTTATTATATCCCTGCAGGATGTAGGATAATCCCAGCCAAACCCACATACTTACTACATTCCCGTTATGTCACATGTATTATTTCCTGTGAAGGAAGCGCTATGTATATTCCCATTATGGTCACAAATTGGACGATACTGTATTTCCATTATGTCTCCTATTATTTTCCCATGATATCTCATAGAATACTGTCATCCAAAACCACATCATTATTGAATGATTGAAAATGATGCCTCCGTTTTATGTCAAGATTGTCTTGACACTTAGACCCCCAAGATTTCAATAGCGCCTCACTTAAAAGATGACATTATTTTTGATTCAAATGAACTTTTATGGTGCAGAAGCCGCATGGTGCCTGTGCCTACAGTGTATGTATTTGTCAGTGTGTCTCTATCTGCATTTCTGTCTCTTGCTGGCCGCCAGCCTGTGTGATGATGTCAGCCTGTCTGTGATGTAAGAGAGACATTGTGATATCATCACATACTGTAGGCAGGATGGCAGGTGTAAAGCTTCTAAAAGAGAGAGGGAGGGAGAGAGGGAGAGGAGAGAGAGGGAGAAAGAGGGAGAGAGAGAGCAAGCAGCTCCTCCCTCCCATGCAAATGACTGGAGGCAGAGGAGTAGAGGGACAGAAGCCTGTGCTGCTTGTAATGGGACAGGATTTGGGGTGCTGTTTCATGCTCTATCTCCCTCCCTCCCACTGTCTCAGGTGCAGAAAGTTTTCAAGGGAGAGAGGAAAGGAAGAGGAAAATGGAAGCTGAGGAGAGCTGGTCCTGTCCCTCTTGTTGGTAAAGAGGGGGCATCCAGAAAGAGGTAAGGAGATAGTTTTATTTTAATTCAAGAAGGAGTGCCTGGTGGCAAAGCTGGTGTGCTCTGTCACACTACAGACCCGTGCGTGCGTGCGTGCGTGCGTGCGTGCGTGCGTGCGTGCGTGCGTGCGTGCGTGCGTGCGTGCGTGCGTGCGTGCGTGCGTGCGTGCGTGCGTGCGTGCGTGCGTCTGCAGGGGGTATCTGTCCCATCCATAGATATCAGGGGTACTGCAGCTGCTGCTGTTCAAACTTTTGCTTTAGGCCCATTCCTTTGATGTTAATAAGCGTTTCTAGTACAATCTTTTTCGCTCTGTTCACCCACATCTTTACATTACCTCGTGTGTGTGTGTGTGTGTGTGTATGTGTATGTGTGTGTACGTTTGTATAGCATGTGTTTGAAACACTATACTGTATCTGCATAGAAAAAAAGCCTTCTTTTAGTAATGTACAGTTCAAATACTGTATGAACATGACCCCATCTCATCTCATCCCCCTGACTCTGGATACAAAACATTCATGTATTCGTTTGCAACTTTTCATACAATTTGCTTGCACCATTTCAGAGAAATTAAATATTTAAAATGGAAATAAATTGGTAACTGCAGTAACAAACAACACTGTACATGCTAATAGTACATCCATGTAAGCAGTACATACATGCTCAGGAGTTGTTTTTTTGGATCGGTATATACTTGTCATTATCCACTTCAACCATTTTAATTCCCCCCTTTTAAATTATTGTACTGGTTGATGTGTATGTATATATATATACTGTATATATATATATATATATATATTCTATATATATATATATATATATATAGATATATATATATATATCTATATATATATTTCAACCATTATCACCTACAGTACAGTAGCATACAGTGCTCCCACTGCAGCAAGGGATTCTGGGAAATGACATGCAATGTTTACTCGCTCATCCCACAACGTGGCGGTATCAAATATAGCGTTTTCCCAGTTATTATATCCCTGCAGGATGTAGGATAATCCCAGCCAAACCCACATACTTACTACATTCCCGTTATGTCACATGTATTATTTCCTGTGAAGGAAGCGCTATGTATATTCCCATTATGGTCACAAATTGGACGATACTGTATTTCCATTATGTCTCCTATTATTTTCCCATGATATCTCATAGAATACTGTCATCCAAAACCACATCATTATTGAATGATTGAAAATGATGCCTCCGTTTTATGTCAAGATTGTCTTGACACTTAGACCCCCAAGATTTCAATAGCGCCTCACTTAAAAGATGACATTATTTTTGATTCAAATGAACTTTTATGGTGCAGAAGCCGCATGGTGCCTGTGCCTACAGTGTATGTATTTGTCAGTGTGTCTCTATCTGCATTTCTGTCTCTTGCTGGCCGCCAGCCTGTGTGATGATGTCAGCCTGTCTGTGATGTAAGAGAGACATTGTGATATCATCACATACTGTAGGCAGGATGGCAGGTGTAAAGCTTCTAAAAGAGAGAGGGAGGGAGAGAGGGAGAGGAGAGAGAGGGAGAAAGAGGGAGAGAGAGAGCAAGCAGCTCCTCCCTCCCATGCAAATGACTGGAGGCAGAGGAGTAGAGGGACAGAAGCCTGTGCTGCTTGTAATGGGACAGGATTTGGGGTGCTGTTTCATGCTCTATCTCCCTCCCTCCCACTGTCTCAGGTGCAGAAAGTTTTCAAGGGAGAGAGGAAAGGAAGAGGAAAATGGAAGCTGAGGAGAGCTGGTCCTGTCCCTCTTGTTGGTAAAGAGGGGGCATCCAGAAAGAGGTAAGGAGATAGTTTTATTTTAATTCAAGAAGGAGTGCCTGGTGGCAAAGCTGGTGTGCTCTGTCACACTACAGACCCCTCCCTGTGCGTGCGTGCGTGCGTCTGCAGGGGGTATCTGTCCCATCCATAGATATCAGGGGTACTGCAGCTGCTGCTGTTCAAACTTTTGCTTTAGGCCCATTCCTTTGATGTTAATAAGCGTTTCTAGTACAATCTTTTTCGCTCTGTTCACCCACATCTTTACATTACCTCGTGTGTGTGTGTGTGTGTGTGTATGTGTATGTGTGTGTACGTTTGTATAGCATGTGTTTGAAACACTATACTGTATCTGCATAGAAAAAAAGCCTTCTTTTAGTAATGTACAGTTCAAATACTGTATGAACATGACCCCATCTCATCTCATCCCCCTGACTCTGGATACAAAACATTCATGTATTCGTTTGCAACTTTTCATACAATTTGCTTGCACCATTTCAGAGAAATTAAATATTTAAAATGGAAATAAATTGGTAACTGCAGTAACAAACAACACTGTACATGCTAATAGTACATCCATGTAAGCAGTACATACATGCTCAGGAGTTGTTTTTTTGGATCGGTATATACTTGTCATTATCCACTTCAACCATTTTAATTCCCCCCTTTTAAATTATTGTACTGGTTGATGTGTATGTATATATATATACTGTATATATATATATATATATATATTCTATATATATATATATATATATATAGATATATATATATATATCTATATATATATTTCAACCATTATCACCTACAGTACAGTAGCATACAGTGCTCCCACTGCAGCAAGGGATTCTGGGAAATGACATGCAATGTTTACTCGCTCATCCCACAACGTGGCGGTATCAAATATAGCGTTTTCCCAGTTATTATATCCCTGCAGGATGTAGGATAATCCCAGCCAAACCCACATACTTACTACATTCCCGTTATGTCACATGTATTATTTCCTGTGAAGGAAGCGCTATGTATATTCCCATTATGGTCACAAATTGGACGATACTGTATTTCCATTATGTCTCCTATTATTTTCCCATGATATCTCATAGAATACTGTCATCCAAAACCACATCATTATTGAATGATTGAAAATGATGCCTCCGTTTTATGTCAAGATTGTCTTGACACTTAGACCCCCAAGATTTCAATAGCGCCTCACTTAAAAGATGACATTATTTTTGATTCAAATGAACTTTTATGGTGCAGAAGCCGCATGGTGCCTGTGCCTACAGTGTATGTATTTGTCAGTGTGTCTCTATCTGCATTTCTGTCTCTTGCTGGCCGCCAGCCTGTGTGATGATGTCAGCCTGTCTGTGATGTAAGAGAGACATTGTGATATCATCACATACTGTAGGCAGGATGGCAGGTGTAAAGCTTCTAAAAGAGAGAGGGAGGGAGAGAGGGAGAGGAGAGAGAGGGAGAAAGAGGGAGAGAGAGAGCAAGCAGCTCCTCCCTCCCATGCAAATGACTGGAGGCAGAGGAGTAGAGGGACAGAAGCCTGTGCTGCTTGTAATGGGACAGGATTTGGGGTGCTGTTTCATGCTCTATCTCCCTCCCTCCCACTGTCTCAGGTGCAGAAAGTTTTCAAGGGAGAGAGGAAAGGAAGAGGAAAATGGAAGCTGAGGAGAGCTGGTCCTGTCCCTCTTGTTGGTAAAGAGGGGGCATCCAGAAAGAGGTAAGGAGATAGTTTTATTTTAATTCAAGAAGGAGTGCCTGGTGGCAAAGCTGGTGTGCTCTGTCACACTACAGACCCCTCCCTGTGCGTGCGTGCGTGCGTCTGCAGGGGGTATCTGTCCCATCCATAGATATCAGGGGTACTGCAGCTGCTGCTGTTCAAACTTTTGCTTTAGGCCCATTCCTTTGATGTTAATAAGCGTTTCTAGTACAATCTTTTTCGCTCTGTTCACCCACATCTTTACATTACCTCGTGTGTGTGTGTGTGTGTGTGTATGTGTATGTGTGTGTACGTTTGTATAGCATGTGTTTGAAACACTATACTGTATCTGCATAGAAAAAAAGCCTTCTTTTAGTAATGTACAGTTCAAATACTGTATGAACATGACCCCATCTCATCTCATCCCCCTGACTCTGGATACAAAACATTCATGTATTCGTTTGCAACTTTTCATACAATTTGCTTGCACCATTTCAGAGAAATTAAATATTTAAAATGGAAATAAATTGGTAACTGCAGTAACAAACAACACTGTACATGCTAATAGTACATCCATGTAAGCAGTACATACATGCTCAGGAGTTGTTTTTTTGGATCGGTATATACTTGTCATTATCCACTTCAACCATTTTAATTCCCCCCTTTTAAATTATTGTACTGGTTGATGTGTATGTATATATATATACTGTATATATATATATATATTCTATATATATATATATATATATATAGATATATATATATATATATCTATATATATATTTCAACCATTATCACCTACAGTACAGTAGCATACAGTGCTCCCACTGCAGCAAGGGATTCTGGGAAATGACATGCAATGTTTACTCGCTCATCCCACAACGTGGCGGTATCAAATATAGCGTTTTCCCAGTTATTATATCCCTGCAGGATGTAGGATAATCCCAGCCAAACCCACATACTTACTACATTCCCGTTATGTCACATGTATTATTTCCTGTGAAGGAAGCGCTATGTATATTCCCATTATGGTCACAAATTGGACGATACTGTATTTCCATTATGTCTCCTATTATTTTCCCATGATATCTCATAGAATACTGTCATCCAAAACCACATCATTATTGAATGATTGAAAATGATGCCTCCGTTTTATGTCAAGATTGTCTTGACACTTAGACCCCCAAGATTTCAATAGCGCCTCACTTAAAAGATGACATTATTTTTGATTCAAATGAACTTTTATGGTGCAGAAGCCGCATGGTGCCTGTGCCTACAGTGTATGTATTTGTCAGTGTGTCTCTATCTGCATTTCTGTCTCTTGCTGGCCGCCAGCCTGTGTGATGATGTCAGCCTGTCTGTGATGTAAGAGAGACATTGTGATATCATCACATACTGTAGGCAGGATGGCAGGTGTAAAGCTTCTAAAAGAGAGAGGGAGGGAGAGAGGGAGAGGAGAGAGAGGGAGAAAGAGGGAGAGAGAGAGCAAGCAGCTCCTCCCTCCCATGCAAATGACTGGAGGCAGAGGAGTAGAGGGACAGAAGCCTGTGCTGCTTGTAATGGGACAGGATTTGGGGTGCTGTTTCATGCTCTATCTCCCTCCCTCCCACTGTCTCAGGTGCAGAAAGTTTTCAAGGGAGAGAGGAAAGGAAGAGGAAAATGGAAGCTGAGGAGAGCTGGTCCTGTCCCTCTTGTTGGTAAAGAGGGGGCATCCAGAAAGAGGTAAGGAGATAGTTTTATTTTAATTCAAGAAGGAGTGCCTGGTGGCAAAGCTGGTGTGCTCTGTCACACTACAGACCCCTCCCTGTGCGTGCGTGCGTGCGTGCGTGCGTCTGCAGGGGGTATCTGTCCCATCCATAGATATCAGGGGTACTGCAGCTGCTGCTGTTCAAACTTTTGCTTTAGGCCCATTCCTTTGATGTTAATAAGCGTTTCTAGTACAATCTTTTTCGCTCTGTTCACCCACATCTTTACATTACCTCGTGTGTGTGTGTGTGTGTGTATGTGTATGTGTGTGTACGTTTGTATAGCATGTGTTTGAAACACTATACTGTATCTGCATAGAAAAAAAGCCTTCTTTTAGTAATGTACAGTTCAAATACTGTATGAACATGACCCCATCTCATCTCATCCCCCTGACTCTGGATACAAAACATTCATGTATTCGTTTGCAACTTTTCATACAATTTGCTTGCACCATTTCAGAGAAATTAAATATTTAAAATGGAAATAAATTGGTAACTGCAGTAACAAACAACACTGTACATGCTAATAGTACATCCATGTAAGCAGTACATACATGCTCAGGAGTTGTTTTTTTGGATCGGTATATACTTGTCATTATCCACTTCAACCATTTTAATTCCCCCCTTTTAAATTATTGTACTGGTTGATGTGTATGTATATATATATACTGTATATATATATATATATATATATTCTATATATATATATATATATATATAGATATATATATATATATATCTATATATATATTTCAACCATTATCACCTACAGTACAGTAGCATACAGTGCTCCCACTGCAGCAAGGGATTCTGGGAAATGACATGCAATGTTTACTCGCTCATCCCACAACGTGGCGGTATCAAATATAGCGTTTTCCCAGTTATTATATCCCTGCAGGATGTAGGATAATCCCAGCCAAACCCACATACTTACTACATTCCCGTTATGTCACATGTATTATTTCCTGTGAAGGAAGCGCTATGTATATTCCCATTATGGTCACAAATTGGACGATACTGTATTTCCATTATGTCTCCTATTATTTTCCCATGATATCTCATAGAATACTGTCATCCAAAACCACATCATTATTGAATGATTGAAAATGATGCCTCCGTTTTATGTCAAGATTGTCTTGACACTTAGACCCCCAAGATTTCAATAGCGCCTCACTTAAAAGATGACATTATTTTTGATTCAAATGAACTTTTATGGTGCAGAAGCCGCATGGTGCCTGTGCCTACAGTGTATGTATTTGTCAGTGTGTCTCTATCTGCATTTCTGTCTCTTGCTGGCCGCCAGCCTGTGTGATGATGTCAGCCTGTCTGTGATGTAAGAGAGACATTGTGATATCATCACATACTGTAGGCAGGATGGCAGGTGTAAAGCTTCTAAAAGAGAGAGGGAGGGAGAGAGGGAGAGGAGAGAGAGGGAGAAAGAGGGAGAGAGAGAGCAAGCAGCTCCTCCCTCCCATGCAAATGACTGGAGGCAGAGGAGTAGAGGGACAGAAGCCTGTGCTGCTTGTAATGGGACAGGATTTGGGGTGCTGTTTCATGCTCTATCTCCCTCCCTCCCACTGTCTCAGGTGCAGAAAGTTTTCAAGGGAGAGAGGAAAGGAAGAGGAAAATGGAAGCTGAGGAGAGCTGGTCCTGTCCCTCTTGTTGGTAAAGAGGGGGCATCCAGAAAGAGGTAAGGAGATAGTTTTATTTTAATTCAAGAAGGAGTGCCTGGTGGCAAAGCTGGTGTGCTCTGTCACACTACAGACCCCTCCCTGTGCGTGCGTGCGTGCGTCTGCAGGGGGTATCTGTCCCATCCATAGATATCAGGGGTACTGCAGCTGCTGCTGTTCAAACTTTTGCTTTAGGCCCATTCCTTTGATGTTAATAAGCGTTTCTAGTACAATCTTTTTCGCTCTGTTCACCCACATCTTTACATTACCTCGTGTGTGTGTGTGTGTGTGTGTATGTGTATGTGTGTGTACGTTTGTATAGCATGTGTTTGAAACACTATACTGTATCTGCATAGAAAAAAAGCCTTCTTTTAGTAATGTACAGTTCAAATACTGTATGAACATGACCCCATCTCATCTCATCCCCCTGACTCTGGATACAAAACATTCATGTATTCGTTTGCAACTTTTCATACAATTTGCTTGCACCATTTCAGAGAAATTAAATATTTAAAATGGAAATAAATTGGTAACTGCAGTAACAAACAACACTGTACATGCTAATAGTACATCCATGTAAGCAGTACATACATGCTCAGGAGTTGTTTTTTTGGATCGGTATATACTTGTCATTATCCACTTCAACCATTTTAATTCCCCCCTTTTAAATTATTGTACTGGTTGATGTGTATGTATATATATATACTGTATATATATATATATATTCTATATATATATATATATATATATAGATATATATATATATATCTATATATATATTTCAACCATTATCACCTACAGTACAGTAGCATACAGTGCTCCCACTGCAGCAAGGGATTCTGGGAAATGACATGCAATGTTTACTCGCTCATCCCACAACGTGGCGGTATCAAATATAGCGTTTTCCCAGTTATTATATCCCTGCAGGATGTAGGATAATCCCAGCCAAACCCACATACTTACTACATTCCCGTTATGTCACATGTATTATTTCCTGTGAAGGAAGCGCTATGTATATTCCCATTATGGTCACAAATTGGACGATACTGTATTTCCATTATGTCTCCTATTATTTTCCCATGATATCTCATAGAATACTGTCATCCAAAACCACATCATTATTGAATGATTGAAAATGATGCCTCCGTTTTATGTCAAGATTGTCTTGACACTTAGACCCCCAAGATTTCAATAGCGCCTCACTTAAAAGATGACATTATTTTTGATTCAAATGAACTTTTATGGTGCAGAAGCCGCATGGTGCCTGTGCCTACAGTGTATGTATTTGTCAGTGTGTCTCTATCTGCATTTCTGTCTCTTGCTGGCCGCCAGCCTGTGTGATGATGTCAGCCTGTCTGTGATGTAAGAGAGACATTGTGATATCATCACATACTGTAGGCAGGATGGCAGGTGTAAAGCTTCTAAAAGAGAGAGGGAGGGAGAGAGGGAGAGGAGAGAGAGGGAGAAAGAGGGAGAGAGAGAGCAAGCAGCTCCTCCCTCCCATGCAAATGACTGGAGGCAGAGGAGTAGAGGGACAGAAGCCTGTGCTGCTTGTAATGGGACAGGATTTGGGGTGCTGTTTCATGCTCTATCTCCCTCCCTCCCACTGTCTCAGGTGCAGAAAGTTTTCAAGGGAGAGAGGAAAGGAAGAGGAAAATGGAAGCTGAGGAGAGCTGGTCCTGTCCCTCTTGTTGGTAAAGAGGGGGCATCCAGAAAGAGGTAAGGAGATAGTTTTATTTTAATTCAAGAAGGAGTGCCTGGTGGCAAAGCTGGTGTGCTCTGTCACACTACAGACCCCTCCCTGTGCGTGCGTGCGTGCGTCTGCAGGGGGTATCTGTCCCATCCATAGATATCAGGGGTACTGCAGCTGCTGCTGTTCAAACTTTTGCTTTAGGCCCATTCCTTTGATGTTAATAAGCGTTTCTAGTACAATCTTTTTCGCTCTGTTCACCCACATCTTTACATTACCTCGTGTGTGTGTGTGTGTGTGTGTATGTGTATGTGTGTGTACGTTTGTATAGCATGTGTTTGAAACACTATACTGTATCTGCATAGAAAAAAAGCCTTCTTTTAGTAATGTACAGTTCAAATACTGTATGAACATGACCCCATCTCATCTCATCCCCCTGACTCTGGATACAAAACATTCATGTATTCGTTTGCAACTTTTCATACAATTTGCTTGCACCATTTCAGAGAAATTAAATATTTAAAATGGAAATAAATTGGTAACTGAAGTAACAAACAACACTGTACATGCTAATAGTACATCCATGTAAGCAGTACATACATGCTCAGGAGTTGTTTTTTTGGATCGGTATATACTTGTCATTATCCACTTCAACCATTTTAATTCCCCCCTTTTAAATTATTGTACTGGTTGATGTGTATGTATATATATATACTGTATATATATATATATTTCAACCATTATCACCTACAGTACAGTAGCATACAGTGCTCCCACTGCAGCAAGGGATTCTGGGAAATGACATGCAATGTTTACTCGCTCATCCCACAACGTGGCGGTATCAAATATAGCGTTTTCCCAGTTATTATATCCCTGCAGGATGTAGGATAATCCCAGCCAAACCCACATACTTACTACATTCCCGTTATGTCACATGTATTATTTCCTGTGAAGGAAGCGCTATGTATATTCCCATTATGGTCACAAATTGGACGATACTGTATTTCCATTATGTCTCCTATTATTTTCCCATGATATCTCATAGAATACTGTCATCCAAAACCACATCATTATTGAATGATTGAAAATGATGCCTCCGTTTTATGTCAAGATTGTCTTGACACTTAGACCCCCAAGATTTCAATAGCGCCTCACTTAAAAGATGACATTATTTTTGATTCAAATGAACTTTTATGGTGCAGAAGCCGCATGGTGCCTGTGCCTACAGTGTATGTATTTGTCAGTGTGTCTCTATCTGCATTTCTGTCTCTTGCTGGCCGCCAGCCTGTGTGATGATGTCAGCCTGTCTGTGATGTAAGAGAGACATTGTGATATCATCACATACTGTAGGCAGGATGGCAGGTGTAAAGCTTCTAAAAGAGAGAGGGAGGGAGAGAGGGAGAGGAGAGAGAGGGAGAAAGAGGGAGAGAGAGAGCAAGCAGCTCCTCCCTCCCATGCAAATGACTGGAGGCAGAGGAGTAGAGGGACAGAAGCCTGTGCTGCTTGTAATGGGACAGGATTTGGGGTGCTGTTTCATGCTCTATCTCCCTCCCTCCCACTGTCTCAGGTGCAGAAAGTTTTCAAGGGAGAGAGGAAAGGAAGAGGAAAATGGAAGCCGAGGAGAGCTGGTCCTGTCCCTCTTGTTGGTAAAGAGGGGGCATCCAGAAAGAGGTAAGGAGATAGTTTTATTTTAATTCAAGAAGGAGTGCCTGGTGGCGAAGCTGGTGTGCTCTGTCACACTACAGACCCCTCCCTGTGTGTGTGCGTGCGTGCGTGCGTGCGTGCGTCTGCAGGGGGTATCTGTCCCATCCATAGATATCAGGGGTACTGCAGCTGCTGCTGTTCAAACTTTTGCTTTAGGCCCATTCCTTTGATGTTAATAAGCGTTTCTAGTACAATCTTTTTCGCTCTGTTCACCCACATCTTTACATTACCTCGTGTGTGTGTGTGTGTATGTGTATGTGTATGTGTGTGTACGTGTGTATAGCATGTGTTTGAAACACTATACTGTATCTGCATAGAAAAAAAGCCTTCTTTTAGTAATGTACAGTTCAAATACTGTATGAACATGACCCCATCTCATCTCATCCCCCTGACTCTGGATACAAAACATTCATGTATTCGTTTGCAACTTTTCATACAATTTGCTTGCACCATTTCAGAGAAATTAAATATTTAAAATGGAAATAAATTGGTAACTGCAGTAACAAACAACACTGTACATGCTAATAGTACATCCATGTAAGCAGTACATACATGCTCAGGAGTTGTTTTTTTGGATCGGTATATACTTGTCATTATCCACTTCAACCATTTTAATTCCCCCCTTTTAAATTATTGTACTGGTTGATGTGTATGTATATATATATACTGTATATATATATATATATATATATATATATATCTATATATATATTTCAACCATTATCACCTACAGTACAGTAGCATACAGTGCTCCCACTGCAGCAAGGGATTCTGGGAAATGACATGCAATGTTTACTCGCTCATCCCACAACGTGGCGGTATCAAATATAGCGTTTTCCCAGTTATTATATCCCTGCAGGATGTAGGATAATCCCAGCCAAACCCACATACTTACTACATTCCCGTTATGTCACATGTATTATTTCCTGTGAAGGAAGCGCTATGTATATTCCCATTATGGTCACAAATTGGACGATACTGTATTTCCATTATGTCTCCTATTATTTTCCCATGATATCTCATAGAATACTGTCATCCAAAACCACATCATTATTGAATGATTGAAAATGATGCCTCCGTTTTATGTCAAGATTGTCTTGACACTTAGACCCCCAAGATTTCAATAGCGCCTCACTTAAAAGATGACATTATTTTTGATTCAAATGAACTTTTATGGTGCAGAAGCCGCATGGTGCCTGTGCCTACAGTGTATGTATTTGTCAGTGTGTCTCTATCTGCATTTCTGTCTCTTGCTGGCCGCCAGCCTGTGTGATGATGTCAGCCTGTCTGTGATGTAAGAGAGACATTGTGATATCATCACATACTGTAGGCAGGATGGCAGGTGTAAAGCTTCTAAAAGAGAGAGGGAGGGAGAGAGGGAGAGGAGAGAGAGGGAGAAAGAGGGAGAGAGAGAGCAAGCAGCTCCTCCCTCCCATGCAAATGATTGGAGGCAGAGGAGTAGAGGGACAGAAGCCTGTGCTGCTTGTAATGGGACAGGATTTGGGGTGCTGTTTCATGCTCTATCTCCCTCCCTCCCACTGTCTCAGGTGCAGAAAGTTTTCAAGGGAGAGAGGAAAGGAAGAGGAAAATGGAAGCTGAGGAGAGCTGGTCCTGTCCCTCTTGTTGGTAAAGAGGGGGCATCCAGAAAGAGGTAAGGAGATAGTTTTATTTTAATTCAAGAAGGAGTGCCTGGTGGCGAAGCTGGTGTGCTCTGTCACACTACAGACCCCTCCCTGTGTGTGCGTGCGTGCGTGCGTGCGTCTGCAGGGGGTATCTGTCCCATCCATAGATATCAGGGGTACTGCAGCTGCTGCTGTTCAAACTTTTGCTTTAGGCCCATTCCTTTGATGTTAATAAGCGTTTCTAGTACAATCTTTTTCGCTCTGTTCACCCACATCTTTACATTACCTTGTGTGTGTGTGTGTGTGTATGTGTATGTGTGTGTACGTGTGTATAGCATGTGTTTGAAACACTATACTGTATCTGCATAGAAAAAAAGCCTTCTTTTAGTAATGTACAGTTCAAATACTGTATGAACATGACCCCATCTCATCTCATCCCCCTGACTCTGGATACAAAACATTCATGTATTCGTTTGCAACTTTTCATACAATTTGCTTGCACCATTTCAGAGAAATTAAATATTTAAAATGGAAATAAATTGGTAACTGCAGTAACAAACAACACTGTACATGCTAATAGTACATCCATGTAAGCAGTACATACATGCTCAGGAGTTGTTTTTTTGGATCGGTATATACTTGTCATTATCCACTTCAACCATTTTAATTCCCCCCTTTTAAATTATTGTACTGGTTGATGTGTATGTATATATATACTGTATATATATATATATATATATATATAGATATAGATATATATATATATCTATATATATATTTCAACCATTATCACCTACAGTACAGTAGCATACAGTGCTCCCACTGCAGCAAGGGATTCTGGGAAATGACATGCAATGTTTACTCGCTCATCCCACAACGTGGCGGTATCAAATATAGCGTTTTCCCAGTTATTATATCCCTGCAGGATGTAGGATAATCCCAGCCAAACCCACATACTTACTACATTCCCGTTATGTCACATGTATTATTTCCTGTGAAGGAAGCGCTATGTATATTCCCATTATGGTCACAAATTGGACGATACTGTATTTCCATTATGTCTCCTATTATTTTCCCATGATATCTCATAGAATACTGTCATCCAAAACCACATCATTATTGAATGATTGAAAATGATGCCTCCGTTTTATGTCAAGATTGTCTTGACACTTAGACCCCCAAGATTTCAATAGCGCCTCACTTAAAAGATGACATTATTTTTGATTCAAATGAACTTTTATGGTGCAGAAGCCGCATGGTGCCTGTGCCTACAGTGTATGTATTTGTCAGTGTGTCTCTATCTGCATTTCTGTCTCTTGCTGGCCGCCAGCCTGTGTGATGATGTCAGCCTGTCTGTGATGTAAGAGAGACATTGTGATATCATCACATACTGTAGGCAGGATGGCAGGTGTAAAGCTTCTAAAAGAGAGAGGGAGGGAGAGAGGGAGAGGAGAGAGAGGGAGAAAGAGGGAGAGAGAGAGCAAGCAGCTCCTCCCTCCCATGCAAATGACTGGAGGCAGAGGAGTAGAGGGACAGAAGCCTGTGCTGCTTGTAATGGGACAGGATTTGGGGTGCTGTTTCATGCTCTATCTCCCTCCCTCCCACTGTCTCAGGTGCAGAAAGTTTTCAAGGGAGAGAGGAAAGGAAGAGGAAAATGGAAGCTGAGGAGAGCTGGTCCTGTCCCTCTTGTTGGTAAAGAGGGGGCATCCAGAAAGAGGTAAGGAGATAGTTTTATTTTAATTCAAGAAGGAGTGCCTGGTGGCGAAGCTGGTGTGCTCTGTCACACTACAGACCCCTCCCTGTGTGCGTGCGTGCGTGCGTGCGTCTGCAGGGGGTATCTGTCCCATCCATAGATATCAGGGGTACTGCAGCTGCTGCTGTTCAAACTTTTGCTTTAGGCCCATTCCTTTGATGTTAATAAGCGTTTCTAGTACAATCTTTTTCGCTCTGTTCACCCACATCTTTACATTACCTCGTGTGTGTGTGTGTGTGTGTGTATGTGTATGTGTGTGTACGTGTGTATAGCATGTGTTTGAAACACTATACTGTATCTGCATAGAAAAAAAGCCTTCTTTTAGTAATGTACAGTTCAAATACTGTATGAACATGACCCCATCTCATCTCATCCCCCTGACTCTGGATACAAAACATTCATGTATTCGTTTGCAACTTTTCATACAATTTGCTTGCACCATTTCAGAGAAATTAAATATTTAAAATGGAAATAAATTGGTAACTGCAGTAACAAACAACACTGTACATGCTAATAGTACATCCATGTAAGCAGTACATACATGCTCAGGAGTTGTTTTTTTGGATCGGTATATACTTGTCATTATCCACTTCAACCATTTTAATTCCCCCCTTTTAAATTATTGTACTGGTTGATGTGTATGTATATATATATACTGTATATATATATATATATATATATATATAGATATATATATACACTGGCGACACACTTTATTCGAGCTTGGCTAGTCCCACGAATTCGGGTATACCCGGGTGTATTGAGGTTTGTGACTGTTTTCTGCCCGAGTGCATTGAGTTATTTTCCAAGCAGGGATTGAAGCATTTTATTCCCGCTGGCTGCAATACTGCACAGTATATATATATATACTGCATTACAATACATGAATTTATGACATCTGGTAGACACGCGAAGCATTGCAGCCTATTAAATCCTAATCATTATCATTTAACAGATCAGCCGCCCATCAGCCAGGCATGAACCAAGGCTGGGAAGGCAAAGGCAACGGGGCTTGTCAGAGGTGAGGAGTGGCGCATTCCAGGTATCTGCCAGGTACATACTGGGTATTTGCTCGAATAAAGTGTGTCGGTGCAGTATATATCTATATATATATTTCAACCATTATCACCTACAGTACAGTAGCATACAGTGCTCCCACTGCAGCAAGGGATTCTGGGAAATGACATGCAATGTTTACTCGCTCATCCCACAACGTGGCGGTATCAAATATAGCGTTTTCCCAGTTATTATATCCCTGCAGGATGTAGGATAATCCCAGCCAAACCCACATACTTACTACATTCCCGTTATGTCACATGTATTATTTCCTGTGAAGGAAGCGCTATGTATATTCCCATTATGGTCACAAATTGGACGATACTGTATTTCCATTATGTCTCCTATTATTTTCCCATGATATCTCATAGAATACTGTCATCCAAAACCACATCATTATTGAATGATTGAAAATGATGCCTCCGTTTTATGTCAAGATTGTCTTGACACTTAGAACCCCAAGATTTCAATAGCGCCTCACTTAAAAGATGACATTATTTTTGATTCAAATGAACTTTTATGGTGCAGAAGCCGCATGGTGCCTGTGCCTACAGTGTATGTATTTGTCAGTGTGTCTCTATCTGCATTTCTGTCTCTTGCTGGCCGCCAGCCTGTGTGATGATGTCAGCCTGTCTGTGATGTAAGAGAGACATTGTGATATCATCACATACTGTAGGCAGGATGGCAGGTGTAAAGCTTCTAAAAGAGAGAGGGAGGGAGAGAGGGAGAGGAGAGAGAGGGAGAAAGAGAAAGAGGGAGAGAGCAAGCAGCTCCTCCCTCCCATGCAAATGATTGGAGGCAGAGGAGTAGAGGGACAGAAGCCTGTGCTGCTTGTAATGGGACAGGATTTGGGGTGCTGTTTCATGCTCTATCTCCCTCCCTCCCACTGTCTCAGGTGCAGAAAGTTTTCAAGGGAGAGAGGAAAGGAAGAGGAAAATGGAAGCTGAGGAGAGCTGGTCCTGTCCCTCTTGTTGGTAAAGAGGGGGCATCCAGAAAGAGGTAAGGAGATAGTTTTATTTTAATTCAAGAAGGAGTGCCTGGTGGCGAAGCTGGTGTGCTCTGTCACACTACAGACCCCTCCCTGTGTGTGTGTGCGTGCGTGCGTGCGTGCGTCTGCAGGGGGTATCTGTCCCATCCATAGATATCAGGGGTACTGCAGCTGCTGCTGTTCAAACTTTTGCTTTAGGCCCATTCCTTTGATGTTAATAAGCGTTTCTAGTACAATCTTTTTCGCTCTGTTCACCCACATCTTTACATTACCTTGTGTGTGTGTGTGTGTGTATGTGTATGTGTGTGTACGTGTGTATAGCATGTGTTTGAAACACTATACTGTATCTGCATAGAAAAAAAGCCTTCTTTTAGTAATGTACAGTTCAAATACTGTATGAACATGACCCCATCTCATCTCATCCCCCTGACTCTGGATACAAAACATTCATGTATTCGTTTGCAACTTTTCATACAATTTGCTTGCACCATTTCAGAGAAATTAAATATTTAAAATGGAAATAAATTGGTAACTGCAGTAACAAACAACACTGTACATGCTAATAGTACATCCATGTAAGCAGTACATACATGCTCAGGAGTTGTTTTTTTGGATCGGTATATACTTGTCATTATCCACTTCAACCATTTTAATTCCCCCCTTTTAAATTATTGTACTGGTTGATGTGTATGTATATATATATACTGTATATATATATATATATATATATATATATCTATATATATATTTCAACCATTATCACCTACAGTACAGTAGCATACAGTGCTCCCACTGCAGCAAGGGATTCTGGGAAATGACATGCAATGTTTACTCGCTCATCCCACAACGTGGCGGTATCAAATATAGCGTTTTCCCAGTTATTATATCCCTGCAGGATGTAGGATAATCCCAGCCAAACCCACATACTTACTACATTCCCGTTATGTCACATGTATTATTTCCTGTGAAGGAAGCGCTATGTATATTCCCATTATGGTCACAAATTGGACGATACTGTATTTCCATTATGTCTCCTATTATTTTCCCATGATATCTCATAGAATACTGTCATCCAAAACCACATCATTATTGAATGATTGAAAATGATGCCTCCGTTTTATGTCAAGATTGTCTTGACACTTAGACCCCCAAGATTTCAATAGCGCCTCACTTAAAAGATGACATTATTTTTGATTCAAATGAACTTTTATGGTGCAGAAGCCGCATGGTGCCTGTGCCTACAGTGTATGTATTTGTCAGTGTGTCTCTATCTGCATTTCTGTCTCTTGCTGGCCGCCAGCCTGTGTGATGATGTCAGCCTGTCTGTGATGTAAGAGAGACATTGTGATATCATCACATACTGTAGGCAGGATGGCAGGTGTAAAGCTTCTAAAAGAGAGAGGGAGGGAGAGAGGGAGAGGAGAGAGAGGGAGAGAGCAAGCAGCTCCTCCCTCCCATGCAAATGATTGGAGGCAGAGGAGTAGAGGGACAGAAGCCTGTGCTGCTTGTAATGGGACAGGATTTGGGGTGCTGTTTCATGCTCTATCTCCCTCCCTCCCACTGTCTCAGGTGCAGAAAGTTTTCAAGGGAGAGAGGAAAGGAAGAGGAAAATGGAAGCTGAGGAGAGCTGGTCCTGTCCCTCTTGTTGGTAAAGAGGGGGCATCCAGAAAGAGGTAAGGAGATAGTTTTATTTTAATTCAAGAAGGAGTGCCTGGTGGCGAAGCTGGTGTGCTCTGTCACACTACAGACCCCTCCCTGTGTGTGTGTGTGTGTGCGTGCGTGCGTGCGTGCGTGCGTCTGCAGGGGGTATCTGTCCCATCCATAGATATCAGGGGTACTGCAGCTGCTGCTGTTCAAACTTTTGCTTTAGGCCCATTCCTTTGATGTTAATAAGCGTTTCTAGTACAATCTTTTTCGCTCTGTTCACCCACATCTTTACATTACCTTGTGTGTGTGTGTGTGTGTGTGTGTATGTGTATGTGTGTGTACGTGTGTATAGCATGTGTTTGAAACACTATACTGTATCTGCATAGAAAAAAAGCCTTCTTTTAGTGATGTACAGTTCAAATACTGTATGAACATGACCCCATCTCATCTCATCCCCCTGACTCTGGATACAAAACATTCATGTATTCGTTTGCAACTTTTCATACAATTTGCTTGCACCATTTCAGAGAAATTAAATATTTAAAATGGAAATAAATTGGTAACTGCAGTAACAAACAACACTGTACATGCTAATAGTACATCCATGTAAGCAGTACATACATGCTCAGGAGTTGTTTTTTTGGATCGGTATATACTTGTCATTATCCACTTCAACCATTTTAATTCCCCCCTTTTAAATTATTGTACTGGTTGATGTGTATGTATATATATATACTGTATATATATATATATATATATATATATATATATATATATAGATATATATATATATATATCTATATATATTTCAACCATTATCACCTACAGTACAGTAGCATACAGTGCTCCCACTGCAGCAAGGGATTCTGGGAAATGACATGCAATGTTTACTCGCTCATCCCACAACGTGGCGGTATCAAATATAGCGTTTTCCCAGTTATTATATCCCTGCAGGATGTAGGATAATCCCAGCCAAACCCACATACTTACTACATTCCCGTTATGTCACATGTATTATTTCCTGTGAAGGAAGCGCTATGTATATTCCCATTATGGTCACAAATTGGACGATACTGTATTTCCATTATGTCTCCTATTATTTTCCCATGATATCTCATAGAATACTGTCATCCAAAACCACATCATTATTGAATGATTGAAAATGATGCCTCCGTTTTATGTCAAGATTGTCTTGACACTTAGACCCCCAAGATTTCAATAGCGCCTCACTTAAAAGATGACATTATTTTTGATTCAAATGAACTTTTATGGTGCAGAACCCGCATGGTGCCTGTGCCTACAGTGTATGTATTTGTCAGTGTGTCTCTATCTGCATTTCTGTCTCTTGCTGGCCGCCAGCCTGTGTGATGATGTCAGCCTGTCTGTGATGTAAGAGAGACATTGTGATATCATCACATACTGTAGGCAGGATGGCAGGTGTAAAGCTTCTAAAAGAGAGAGGGAGGGAGAGAGGGAGAGGAGAGAGAGGGAGAAAGAGGGAGAGAGCAAGCAGCTCCTCCCTCCCATGCAAATGACTGGAGGCAGAGGAGTAGAGGGACAGAAGCCTGTGCTGCTTGTAATGGGACAGGATTTGGGGTGCTGTTTCATGCTCTATCTCCCTCCCTCCCACTGTCTCAGGTGCAGAAAGTTTTCAAGGGAGAGAGGAAAGGAAGAGGAAAATGGAAGCTGAGGAGAGCTGGTCCTGTCCCTCTTGTTGGTAAAGAGGGGGCATCCAGAAAGAGGTAAGGAGATAGTTTTATTTTAATTCAAGAAGGAGTGCCTGGTGGCGAAGCTGGTGTGCTCTGTCACACTACAGACCCCTCCCTGTGTGCGTGCGTGCGTGCGTGCGTGCGTGCGTCTGCAGGGGGTATCTGTCCCATCCATAGATATCAGGGGTACTGCAGCTGCTGCTGTTCAAACTTTTGCTTTAGGCCCATTCCTTTGATGTTAATAAATGTTTCTAGTACAATCTTTTTCGCTCTGTTCACCCACATCTTTACATTAACTCGTGTGTGTGTGTGTGTGTGTGTGTATGTGTATGTGTGTGTACGTGTGTATAGCATGTGTTTGAAACACTATACTGTATCTGCATAGAAAAAAAGCCTTCTTTTAGTAATGTACAGTTCAAATACTGTATGAACATGACCCCATCTCATCTCATCCCCCTGACTCTGGATACAAAACATTCATGTATTCGTTTGCAACTTTTCATACAATTTGCTTGCACCATTTCAGAGAAATTAAATATTTAAAATGGAAATAAATTGGTAACTGCAGTAACAAACAACACTGTACATGCTAATAGTACATCCATGTAAGCAGTACATACATGCTCAGGAGTTGTTTTTTTGGATCGGTATATACTTGTCATTATCCACTTCAACCATTTTAATTCCCCCCTTTTAAATTATTGTACTGGTTGATGTGTATGTATATATATATACTGTATATATATATATATATATATATATATAGATATATATATACACTGGCGACACACTTTATTCGAGCTTGGCTAGTCCCACGAATTCGGGTATACCCGGGTGTATTGAGGTTTGTGACTGTTTTCTGCCCGAGTGCATTGAGTTATTTTCCAAGCAGGGATTGAAGCATTTTATTCCCGCTGGCTGCAATACTGCACAGTATATATATATATACTGCATTACAATACATGAATTTATGACATCTGGTAGACACGCGAAGCATTGCAGCCTATTAAATCCTAATCATTATCATTTAACAGATCAGCCGCCCATCAGCCAGGCATGAACCAAGGCTGGGAAGGCAAAGGCAACGGGGCTTGTCAGAGGTGAGGAGTGGCGCATTCCAGGTATCTGCCAGGTACATACTGGGTATTTGCTCGAATAAAGTGTGTCGGTGCAGTATATATCTATATATATATTTCAACCATTATCACCTACAGTACAGTAGCATACAGTGCTCCCACTGCAGCAAGGGATTCTGGGAAATGACATGCAATGTTTACTCGCTCATCCCACAACGTGGCGGTATCAAATATAGCGTTTTCCCAGTTATTATATCCCTGCAGGATGTAGGATAATCCCAGCCAAACCCACATACTTACTACATTCCCGTTATGTCACATGTATTATTTCCTGTGAAGGAAGCGCTATGTATATTCCCATTATGGTCACAAATTGGACGATACTGTATTTCCATTATGTCTCCTATTATTTTCCCATGATATCTCATAGAATACTGTCATCCAAAACCACATCATTATTGAATGATTGAAAATGATGCCTCCGTTTTATGTCAAGATTGTCTTGACACTTAGAACCCCAAGATTTCAATAGCGCCTCACTTAAAAGATGACATTATTTTTGATTCAAATGAACTTTTATGGTGCAGAAGCCGCATGGTGCCTGTGCCTACAGTGTATGTATTTGTCAGTGTGTCTCTATCTGCATTTCTGTCTCTTGCTGGCCGCCAGCCTGTGTGATGATGTCAGCCTGTCTGTGATGTAAGAGAGACATTGTGATATCATCACATACTGTAGGCAGGATGGCAGGTGTAAAGCTTCTAAAAGAGAGAGGGAGAGGAGAGAGAGGGAGAGGAGAGAGAGGGAGAAAGAGAAAGAGGGAGAGAGCAAGCAGCTCCTCCCTCCCATGCAAATGATTGGAGGCAGAGGAGTAGAGGGACAGAAGCCTGTGCTGCTTGTAATGGGACAGGATTTGGGGTGCTGTTTCATGCTCTATCTCCCTCCCTCCCACTGTCTCAGGTGCAGAAAGTTTTCAAGGGAGAGAGGAAAGGAAGAGGAAAATGGAAGCTGAGGAGAGCTGGTCCTGTCCCTCTTGTTGGTAAAGAGGGGGCATCCAGAAAGAGGTAAGGAGATAGTTTTATTTTAATTCAAGAAGGAGTGCCTGGTGGCGAAGCTGGTGTGCTCTGTCACACTACAGACCCCTCCCTGTGTGTGTGTGCGTGCGTGCGTGCGTGCGTCTGCAGGGGGTATCTGTCCCATCCATAGATATCAGGGGTACTGCAGCTGCTGCTGTTCAAACTTTTGCTTTAGGCCCATTCCTTTGATGTTAATAAGCGTTTCTAGTACAATCTTTTTCGCTCTGTTCACCCACATCTTTACATTACCTTGTGTGTGTGTGTGTGTGTATGTGTATGTGTGTGTACGTGTGTATAGCATGTGTTTGAAACACTATACTGTATCTGCATAGAAAAAAAGCCTTCTTTTAGTAATGTACAGTTCAAATACTGTATGAACATGACCCCATCTCATCTCATCCCCCTGACTCTGGATACAAAACATTCATGTATTCGTTTGCAACTTTTCATACAATTTGCTTGCACCATTTCAGAGAAATTAAATATTTAAAATGGAAATAAATTGGTAACTGCAGTAACAAACAACACTGTACATGCTAATAGTACATCCATGTAAGCAGTACATACATGCTCAGGAGTTGTTTTTTTGGATCGGTATATACTTGTCATTATCCACTTCAACCATTTTAATTCCCCCCTTTTAAATTATTGTACTGGTTGATGTGTATGTATATATATATACTGTATATATATATATATATATATATATATATCTATATATATATTTCAACCATTATCACCTACAGTACAGTAGCATACAGTGCTCCCACTGCAGCAAGGGATTCTGGGAAATGACATGCAATGTTTACTCGCTCATCCCACAACGTGGCGGTATCAAATATAGCGTTTTCCCAGTTATTATATCCCTGCAGGATGTAGGATAATCCCAGCCAAACCCACATACTTACTACATTCCCGTTATGTCACATGTATTATTTCCTGTGAAGGAAGCGCTATGTATATTCCCATTATGGTCACAAATTGGACGATACTGTATTTCCATTATGTCTCCTATTATTTTCCCATGATATCTCATAGAATACTGTCATCCAAAACCACATCATTATTGAATGATTGAAAATGATGCCTCCGTTTTATGTCAAGATTGTCTTGACACTTAGACCCCCAAGATTTCAATAGCGCCTCACTTAAAAGATGACATTATTTTTGATTCAAATGAACTTTTATGGTGCAGAAGCCGCATGGTGCCTGTGCCTACAGTGTATGTATTTGTCAGTGTGTCTCTATCTGCATTTCTGTCTCTTGCTGGCCGCCAGCCTGTGTGATGATGTCAGCCTGTCTGTGATGTAAGAGAGACATTGTGATATCATCACATACTGTAGGCAGGATGGCAGGTGTAAAGCTTCTAAAAGAGAGAGGGAGGGAGAGAGGGAGAGGAGAGAGAGGGAGAGAGCAAGCAGCTCCTCCCTCCCATGCAAATGATTGGAGGCAGAGGAGTAGAGGGACAGAAGCCTGTGCTGCTTGTAATGGGACAGGATTTGGGGTGCTGTTTCATGCTCTATCTCCCTCCCTCCCACTGTCTCAGGTGCAGAAAGTTTTCAAGGGAGAGAGGAAAGGAAGAGGAAAATGGAAGCTGAGGAGAGCTGGTCCTGTCCCTCTTGTTGGTAAAGAGGGGGCATCCAGAAAGAGGTAAGGAGATAGTTTTATTTTAATTCAAGAAGGAGTGCCTGGTGGCGAAGCTGGTGTGCTCTGTCACACTACAGACCCCTCCCTGTGTGTGTGTGTGTGTGCGTGCGTGCGTGCGTGCGTGCGTCTGCAGGGGGTATCTGTCCCATCCATAGATATCAGGGGTACTGCAGCTGCTGCTGTTCAAACTTTTGCTTTAGGCCCATTCCTTTGATGTTAATAAGCGTTTCTAGTACAATCTTTTTCGCTCTGTTCACCCACATCTTTACATTACCTTGTGTGTGTGTGTGTGTGTGTGTGTATGTGTATGTGTGTGTACGTGTGTATAGCATGTGTTTGAAACACTATACTGTATCTGCATAGAAAAAAAGCCTTCTTTTAGTGATGTACAGTTCAAATACTGTATGAACATGACCCCATCTCATCTCATCCCCCTGACTCTGGATACAAAACATTCATGTATTCGTTTGCAACTTTTCATACAATTTGCTTGCACCATTTCAGAGAAATTAAATATTTAAAATGGAAATAAATTGGTAACTGCAGTAACAAACAACACTGTACATGCTAATAGTACATCCATGTAAGCAGTACATACATGCTCAGGAGTTGTTTTTTTGGATCGGTATATACTTGTCATTATCCACTTCAACCATTTTAATTCCCCCCTTTTAAATTATTGTACTGGTTGATGTGTATGTATATATATATACTGTATATATATATATATATATATCTATATATATATATATATATAGATATATATATATATATATCTATATATATTTCAACCATTATCACCTACAGTACAGTAGCATACAGTGCTCCCACTGCAGCAAGGGATTCTGGGAAATGACATGCAATGTTTACTCGCTCATCCCACAACGTGGCGGTATCAAATATAGCGTTTTCCCAGTTATTATATCCCTGCAGGATGTAGGATAATCCCAGCCAAACCCACATACTTACTACATTCCCGTTATGTCACATGTATTATTTCCTGTGAAGGAAGCGCTATGTATATTCCCATTATGGTCACAAATTGGACGATACTGTATTTCCATTATGTCTCCTATTATTTTCCCATGATATCTCATAGAATACTGTCATCCAAAACCACATCATTATTGAATGATTGAAAATGATGCCTCCGTTTTATGTCAAGATTGTCTTGACACTTAGACCCCCAAGATTTCAATAGCGCCTCACTTAAAAGATGACATTATTTTTGATTCAAATGAACTTTTATGGTGCAGAACCCGCATGGTGCCTGTGCCTACAGTGTATGTATTTGTCAGTGTGTCTCTATCTGCATTTCTGTCTCTTGCTGGCCGCCAGCCTGTGTGATGATGTCAGCCTGTCTGTGATGTAAGAGAGACATTGTGATATCATCACATACTGTAGGCAGGATGGCAGGTGTAAAGCTTCTAAAAGAGAGAGGGAGGGAGAGAGGGAGAGGAGAGAGAGGGAGAAAGAGGGAGAGAGCAAGCAGCTCCTCCCTCCCATGCAAATGACTGGAGGCAGAGGAGTAGAGGGACAGAAGCCTGTGCTGCTTGTAATGGGACAGGATTTGGGGTGCTGTTTCATGCTCTATCTCCCTCCCTCCCACTGTCTCAGGTGCAGAAAGTTTTCAAGGGAGAGAGGAAAGGAAGAGGAAAATGGAAGCTGAGGAGAGCTGGTCCTGTCCCTCTTGTTGGTAAAGAGGGGGCATCCAGAAAGAGGTAAGGAGATAGTTTTATTTTAATTCAAGAAGGAGTGCCTGGTGGCGAAGCTGGTGTGCTCTGTCACACTACAGACCCCTCCCTGTGTGCGTGCGTGCGTGCGTGCGTGCGTGCGTCTGCAGGGGGTATCTGTCCCATCCATAGATATCAGGGGTACTGCAGCTGCTGCTGTTCAAACTTTTGCTTTAGGCCCATTCCTTTGATGTTAATAAATGTTTCTAGTACAATCTTTTTCGCTCTGTTCACCCACATCTTTACATTAACTCGTGTGTGTGTGTGTGTGTATGTGTATGTGTGTGTACGTGTGTATAGCATGTGTTTGAAACACTATACTGTATCTGCATAGAAAAAAAGCCTTCTTTTAGTAATGTACAGTTCAAATACTGTATGAACATGACCCCATCTCATCTCATCCCCCTGACTCTGGATACAAAACATTCATGTATTCGTTTGCAACTTTTCATACAATTTGCTTGCACCATTTCAGAGAAATTAAATATTTAAAATGGAAATAAATTGGTAACTGCAGTAACAAACAACACTGTACATGCTAATAGTACATCCATGTAAGCAGTACATACATGCTCAGGAGTTGTTTTTTTGGATCGGTATATACTTGTCATTATCCACTTCAACCATTTTAATTCCCCCCTTTTAAATTATTGTACTGGTTGATGTGTATGTATATATATATACTGTATATATATATATATCTATATATATATATATATATAGATATATATATATATATCTATATATATATTTCAACCATTATCGCCTACAGTACAGTAGCATACAGTGCTCCCACTGCAGCAAGGGATTCTGGGAAATGACATGCAATGTTTACTCGCTCATCCCACAACGTGGCGGTATCAAATATAGCGTTTTCCCAGTTATTATATCCCTGCAGGATGTAGGATAATCCCAGCCAAACCCACATACTTACTACATTCCCGTTATGTCACATGTATTATTTCCTGTGAAGGAAGCGCTATGTATATTCCCATTATGGTCACAAATTGGACGATACTGTATTTCCATTATGTCTCCTATTATTTTCCCATGATATCTCATAGAATACTGTCATCCAAAACCACATCATTATTGAATGATTGAAAATGATGCCTCCGTTTTATGTCAAGATTGTCTTGACACTTAGACCCCCAAGATTTCAATAGCGCCTCACTTAAAAGATGACATTATTTTTGATTCAAATGAACTTTTATGGTGCAGAAGCCGCATGGTGCCTGTGCCTACAGTGTATGTATTTGTCAGTGTGTCTCTATCTGCATTTCTGTCTCTTGCTGGCCGCCAGCCTGTGTGATGATGTCAGCCTGTCTGTGATGTAAGAGAGACATTGTGATATCATCACATACTGTAGGCAGGATGGCAGGTGTAAAGCTTCTAAAAGAGAGAGGGAGGGAGAGAGGGAGAGGAGAGAGAGGGAGAAAGAGGGAGAGAGCAAGCAGCTCCTCCCTCCCATGCAAATGATTGGAGGCAGAGGAGTAGAGGGACAGAAGCCTGTGCTGCTTGTAATGGGACAGGATTTGGGGTGCTGTTTCATGCTCTATCTCCCTCCCTCCCACTGTCTCAGGTGCAGAAAGTTTTCAAGGGAGAGAGGAAAGGAAGAGGAAAATGGAAGCTGAGGAGAGCTGGTCCTGTCCCTCTTGTTGGTAAAGAGGGGGCATCCAGAAAGAGGTAAGGAGATAGTTTTATTTTAATTCAAGAAGGAGTGCCTGGTGGCGAAGCTGGTGTGCTCTGTCACACTACAGACCCCTCCCTGTGTGTGTGCGTGCGTGCGTGCGTGCGTCTGCAGGGGGTATCTGTCCCATCCATAGATATCAGGGGTACTGCAGCTGCTGCTGTTCAAACTTTTGCTTTAGGCCCATTCCTTTGATGTTAATAAGCGTTTCTTGTACAATCTTTTTCGCTCTGTTCACCCACATCTTTACATTACCTCGTGTGTGTGTGTGTGTATGTGTATGTGTGTGTACGTGTGTATAGCATGTGTTTGAAACACTATACTGTATCTGCATAGAAAAAAAGCCTTCTTTTAGTAATGTACAGTTCAAATACTGTATGAACATGACCCCATCTCATCTCATCCCCCTGACTCTGGATACAAAACATTCATGTATTCGTTTGCAACTTTTCATACAATTTGCTTGCACCATTTCAGAGAAATTAAATATTTAAAATGGAAATAAATTGGTAACTGCAGTAACAAACAACACTGTACATGCTAATAGTACATCCATGTAAGCAGTACATACATGCTCAGGAGTTGTTTTTTTGGATCGGTATATACTTGTCATTATCCACTTCAACCATTTTAATTCCCCCCTTTTAAATTATTGTACTGGTTGATGTGTATGTATATATATATATATAGATATATATATATAGATATATATATATATATCTATATATATATATATATATATTTCAACCATTATCACCTACAGTACAGTAGCATACAGTGCTCCCACTGCAGCAAGGGATTCTGGGAAATGACATGCAATGTTTACTCGCTCATCCCACAACGTGGCGGTATCAAATATAGCGTTTTCCCAGTTATTATATCCCTGCAGGATGTAGGATAATCCCAGCCAAACCCACATACTTACTACATTCCCGTTATGTCACATGTATTATTTCCTGTGAAGGAAGCGCTATGTATATTCCCATTATGGTCACAAATTGGACGATACTGTATTTCCATTATGTCTCCTATTATTTTCCCATGATATCTCATAGAATACTGTCATCCAAAACCACATCATTATTGAATGATTGAAAATGATGCCTCCGTTTTATGTCAAGATTGTCTTGACACTTAGACCCCCAAGATTTCAATAGCGCCTCACTTAAAAGATGACATTATTTTTGATTCAAATGAACTTTTATGGTGCAGAAGCCGCATGGTGCCTGTGCCTACAGTGTATGTATTTGTCAGTGTGTCTCTATCTGCATTTCTGTCTCTTGCTGGCCGCCAGCCTGTGTGATGATGTCAGCCTGTCTGTGATGTAAGAGAGACATTGTGATATCATCACATACTGTAGGCAGGATGGCAGGTGTAAAGCTTCTAAAAGAGAGAGGGAGGGAGAGAGGGAGAGGAGAGAGAGGGAGAAAGAGGGAGAGAGCAAGCAGCTCCTCCCTCCCATGCAAATGATTGGAGGCAGAGGAGTAGAGGGACAGAAGCCTGTGCTGCTTGTAATGGGACAGGATTTGGGGTGCTGTTTCATGCTCTATCTCCCTCCCTCCCACTGTCTCAGGTGCAGAAAGTTTTCAAGGGAGAGAGGAAAGGAAGAGGAAAATGGAAGCTGAGGAGAGCTGGTCCTGTCCCTCTTGTTGGTAAAGAGGGGGCATCCAGAAAGAGGTAAGGAGATAGTTTTATTTTAATTCAAGAAGGAGTGCCTGGTGGCGAAGCTGGTGTGCTCTGTCACACTACAGACCCCTCCCTGTGTGTGTGTGTGCGTGCGTGCGTGCGTGCGTCTGCACGGGGTATCTGTCCCATCCATAGATATCAGGGGTACTGCAGCTGCTGCTGTTCAAACTTTTGCTTTAGGCCCATTCCTTTGATGTTAATAAGCGTTTCTAGTACAATCTTTTTCGCTCTGTTCACCCACATCTTTACATTACCTCGTGTGTGTGTGTGTGTGTATGTGTATGTGTGTGTACGTGTGTATAGCATGTGTTTGAAACACTATACTGTATCTGCATAGAAAAAAAGCCTTCTTTTAGTAATGTACAGTTCAAATACTGTATGAACATGACCCCATCTCATCTCATCCCCCTGACTCTGGATACAAAACATTCATGTATTCGTTTGCAACTTTTCATACAATTTGCTTGCACCATTTCAGAGAAATTAAATATTTAAAATGGAAATAAATTGGTAACTGCAGTAACAAACAACACTGTACATGCTAATAGTACATCCATGTAAGCAGTACATACATGCTCAGGAGTTGTTTTTTTGGATCGGTATATACTTGTCATTATCCACTTCAACCATTTTAATTCCCCCCTTTTAAATTATTGTACTGGTTGATGTGTATGTATATATATATATATAGATATATATATATATCTATATATATATATATATATTTCAACCATTATCACCTACAGTACAGTAGCATACAGTGCTCCCACTGCAGCAAGGGATTCTGGGAAATGACATGCAATGTTTACTCGCTCATCCCACAACGTGGCGGTATCAAATATAGCGTTTTCCCAGTTATTATATCCCTGCAGGATGTAGGATAATCCCAGCCAAACCCACATACTTACTACATTCCCGTTATGTCACATGTATTATTTCCTGTGAAGGAAGCTCTATGTATATTCCCATTATGGTCACAAATTGGACGATACTGTATTTCCATTATGTCTCCTATTATTTTCCCATGATATCTCATAGAATACTGTCATCCAAAACCACATCATTATTGAATGATTGAAAATGATGCCTCCGTTTTATGTCAAGATTGTCTTGACACTTAGACCCCCAAGATTTCAATAGCGCCTCACTTAAAAGATGACATTATTTTTGATTCAAATGAACTTTTATGGTGCAGAAGCCGCATGGTGCCTGTGCCTACAGTGTATGTATTTGTCAGTGTGTCTCTATCTGCATTTCTGTCTCTTGCTGGCCGCCAGCCTGTGTGATGATGTCAGCCTGTCTGTGATGTAAGAGAGACATTGTGATATCATCACATACTGTAGGCAGGATGGCAGGTGTAAAGCTTCTAAAAGAGAGAGGGAGGGAGAGAGGGAGAGGAGAGAGAGGGAGAAAGAGGGAGAGAGAGAGCAAGCAGCTCCTCCCTCCCATGCAAATGACTGGAGGCAGAGGAGTAGAGGGACAGAAGCCTGTGCTGCTTGTAATGGGACAGGATTTGGGGTGCTGTTTCATGCTCTATCTCCCTCCCTCCCACTGTCTCAGGTGCAGAAAGTTTTCAAGGGAGAGAGGAAAGGAAGAGGAAAATGGAAGCTGAGGAGAGCTGGTCCTGTCCCTCTTGTTGGTAAAGAGGGGGCATCCAGAAAGAGGTAAGGAGATAGTTTTATTTTAATTCAAGA
Source organism: Ascaphus truei (assembly GCF_040206685.1). NCBI lineage: Eukaryota > Metazoa > Chordata > Amphibia > Anura > Ascaphidae > Ascaphus > Ascaphus truei. The sequence goes on along the minus strand of NW_027457117.1, from coordinate 135,033 downwards.
AGGAGTGCCTGGTGGCGAAGCTGGTGTGCTCTGTCACACTACAGACCCCTCCCTGTGTGCGTGCGTGCGTGCGTCTGCAGGGGGTATCTGTCCCATCCATAGATATCAGGGGTACTGCAGCTGCTGCTGTTCAAACTTTTGCTTTAGGCCCATTCCTTTGATGTTAATAAGCGTTTCTAGTACAATCTTTTTCGCTCTGTTCACCCACATCTTTACATTACCTCGTGTGTGTGTGTGTGTGTGTGTGTATGTGTATGTGTGTGTACGTGTGTATAGCATGTGTTTGAAACACTATACTGTATCTGCATAGAAAAAAAGCCTTCTTTTAGTAATGTACAGTTCAAATACTGTATGAACATGACCCCATCTCATCTCATCCCCCTGACTCTGGATACAAAACATTCATGTATTCGTTTGCAACTTTTCATACAATTTGCTTGCACCATTTCAGAGAAATTAAATATTTAAAATGGAAATAAATTGGTAACTGCAGTAACAAACAACACTGTACATGCTAATAGTACATCCATGTAAGCAGTACATACATGCTCAGGAGTTGTTTTTTTGGATCGGTATATACTTGTCATTATCCACTTCAACCATTTTAATTCCCCCCTTTTAAATTATTGTACTGGTTGATGTGTATGTATACTGCACCGACACACTTTATTCGAGCAAATACCCAGTATGTACCTGGCAGATACCTGGAATGCGCCGCTCCTCACCTCTGACAAGCCCCGTTGCGTTTGCCTTCCCAGCCTGGGTTCATGCCTGGCTGACGGGCGGCTGATCTGTTAAATGATAATGATTAGGATTTAATAGGCTGCAATGCTTCGCGTGTCTACCAGATGGCATAAATTCATGAATTGTAATGCAGTATATATATATATACTGTGCAGTATTGCAGCCAGGGGGAATAAAATGCTTCAATCCCTGCTTGGAAAATACCTCAATGCACTCGGGCAGAAAACAGTCACAAACCTCAATACACCCAGGTATACCCGAATTCGTGGGACTAGCCGAGCTCGAATAAAGTGTGTCGCCAGTGTATATATACTGTATATATATATATATATATATATATAGATATAGATATATATATATATCTATATATATATTTCAACCATTATCACCTACAGTACAGTAGCATACAGTGCTCCCACTGCAGCAAGGGATTCTGGGAAATGACATGCAATGTTTACTCGCTCATCCCACAACGTGGCGGTATCAAATATAGCGTTTTCCCAGTTATTATATCCCTGCAGGATGTAGGATAATCCCAGCCAAACCCACATACTTACTACATTCCCGTTATGTCACATGTATTATTTCCTGTGAAGGAAGCTCTATGTATATTCCCATTATGGGCACAAATTGGACGATACTGTATTTCCATTATGTCTCCTATTATTTTCCCATGATATCTCATAGAATACTGTCATCCAAAACCACATCATTATTGAATGATTGAAAATGATGCCTCCGTTTTATGTCAAGATTGTCTTGACACTTAGACCCCCAAGATTTCAATAGCGCCTCACTTAAAAGATGACATTATTTTTGATTCAAATGAACTTTTATGGTGCAGAAGCCGCATGGTGCCTGTGCCTACAGTGTATGTATTTGTCAGTGTGTCTCTATCTGCATTTCTGTCTCTTGCTGGCCGCCAGCCTGTGTGATGATGTCAGCCTGTCTGTGATGTAAGAGAGACATTGTGATATCATCACATACTGTAGGCAGGATGGCAGGTGTAAAGCTTCTAAAAGAGAGAGGGAGGGAGAGAGGGAGAGGAGAGAGAGGGAGAAAGAGGGAGAGAGAGAGCAAGCAGCTCCTCCCTCCCATGCAAATGACTGGAGGCAGAGGAGTAGAGGGACAGAAGCCTGTGCTGCTTGTAATGGGACAGGATTTGGGGTGCTGTTTCATGCTCTATCTCCCTCCCTCCCACTGTCTCAGGTGCAGAAAGTTTTCAAGGGAGAGAGGAAAGGAAGAGGAAAATGGAAGCTGAGGAGAGCTGGTCCTGTCCCTCTTGTTGGTAAAGAGGGGGCATCCAGAAAGAGGTAAGGAGATAGTTTTATTTTAATTCAAGAAGGAGTGCCTGGTGGCGAAGCTGGTGTGCTCTGTCACACTACAGACCCCTCCCTGTGTGTGTGTGTGTGTGCGTGCGTGCGTGCGTGCGTGCGTCTGCAGGGGGTATCTGTCCCATCCATAGATATCAGGGGTACTGCAGCTGCTGCTGTTCAAACTTTTGCTTTAGGCCCATTCCTTTGATGTTAATAAGCGTTTCTAGTACAATCTTTTTCGCTCTGTTCACCCACATCTTTACATTACCTCGTGTGTGTGTGTGTGTGTATGTGTATGTGTGTATGTGTGTGTACGTGTGTATAGCATGTGTTTGAAACACTATACTGTATCTGCATAGAAAAAAAGCCTTCTTTTAGTAATGTACAGTTCAAATACTGTATGAACATGACCCCATCTCATCTCATCCCCCTGACTCTGGATACAAAACATTCATGTATTCGTTTGCAACTTTTCATACATTTTGCTTGCACCATTTCAGAGAAATTAAATATTTAAAATGGAAATAAATTGGTAACTGCAGTAACAAACAACACTGTACATGCTAATAGTACATCCATGTAAGCAGTACATACATGCTCAGGAGTTGTTTTTTTGGATCGGTATATACTTGTCATTATCCACTTCAACCATTTTAATTCCCCCCTTTTAAATTATTGTACTGGTTGATGTGTATGTATATATATATACTGTATATATATATATATATATCTATATATATATATATATATAGATATATATATATATATATATATATATATATATATATATTTCAACCATTATCACCTACAGTACAGTAGCATACAGTGCTCCCACTGCAGCAAGGGATTCTGGGAAATGACATGCAATGTTTACTCGCTCATCCCACAACGTGGCGGTATCAAATATAGCGTTTTCCCAGTTATTATATCCCTGCAGGATGTAGGATAATCCCAGCCAAACCCACATACTTACTACATTCCCGTTATGTCACATGTATTATTTCCTGTGAAGGAAGCGCTATGTATATTCCCATTATGGTCACAAATTGGACGATACTGTATTTCCATTATGTCTCCTATTATTTTCCCATGATATCTCATAGAATACTGTCATCCAAAACCACATCATTATTGAATGATTGAAAATGATGCCTCCGTTTTATGTCAAGATTGTCTTGACACTTAGACCCCCAAGATTTCAATAGCGCCTCACTTAAAAGATGACATTATTTTTGATTCAAATGAACTTTTATGGTGCAGAAGCCGCATGGTGCCTGTGCCTACAGTGTATGTATTTGTCAGTGTGTCTCTATCTGCATTTCTGTCTCTTGCTGGCCGCCAGCCTGTGTGATGATGTCAGCCTGTCTGTGATGTAAGAGAGACATTGTGATATCATCACATACTGTAGGCAGGATGGCAGGTGTAAAGCTTCTAAAAGAGAGAGGGAGGGAGAGAGGGAGAGGAGAGAGAGGGAGAAAGAGGGAGAGAGAGAGCAAGCAGCTCCTCCCTCCCATGCAAATGACTGGAGGCAGAGGAGTAGAGGGACAGAAGCCTGTGCTGCTTGTAATGGGACAGGATTTGGGGTGCTGTTTCATGCTCTATCTCCCTCCCTCCCACTGTCTCAGGTGCAGAAAGTTTTCAAGGGAGAGAGGAAAGGAAGAGGAAAATGGAAGCTGAGGAGAGCTGGTCCTGTCCCTCTTGTTGGTAAAGAGGGGGCATCCAGAAAGAGGTAAGGAGATAGTTTTATTTTAATTCAAGAAGGAGTGCCTGGTGGCGAAGCTGGTGTGCTCTGTCACACTACAGACCCCTCCCTGTGTGTGTGCGTGCGTGCGTGCGTGCGTGCGTCTGCAGGGGGTATCTGTCCCATCCATAGATATCAGGGGTACTGCAGCTGCTGCTGTTCAAACTTTTGCTTTAGGCCCATTCCTTTGATGTTAATAAGCGTTTCTAGTACAATCTTTTTCGCTCTGTTCACCCACATCTTTACATTACCTCGTGTGTGTGTGTGTGTGTGTGTGTGTGTATGTGTATGTGTGTGTACGTGTGTATAGCATGTGTTTGAAACACTATACTGTATCTGCATAGAAAAAAAGCCTTCTTTTAGTAATGTACAGTTCAAATACTGTATGAACATGACCCCATCTCATCTCATCCCCCTGACTCTGGATACAAAACATTCATGTATTCGTTTGCAACTTTTCATACAATTTGCTTGCACCATTTCAGAGAAATTAAATATTTAAAATGGAAATAAATTGGTAACTGCAGTAACAAACAACACTGTACATGCTAATAGTACATCCATGTAAGCAGAACATACATGCTCAGGAGTTGTTTTTTTGGATCGGTATATACTTGTCATTATCCACTTCAACCATTTTAATTCCCCCCTTTTAAATTATTGTACTGGTTGATGTGTATGTATATATATATATATAGATATATATATATAGATATATATATATATCTATATATATATATATATATATTTCAACCATTATCACCTACAGTACAGTAGCATACAGTGCTCCCACTGCAGCAAGGGATTCTGGGAAATGACATGCAATGTTTACTCGCTCATCCCACAACGTGGCGGTATCAAATATAGCGTTTTCCCAGTTATTATATCCCTGCAGGATGTAGGATAATCCCAGCCAAACCCACATACTTACTACATTCCCGTTATGTCACATGTATTATTTCCTGTGAAGGAAGCTCTATGTATATTCCCATTATGGTCACAAATTGGACGATACTGTATTTCCATTATGTCTCCTATTATTTTCCCATGATATCTCATAGAATACTGTCATCCAAAACCACATCATTATTGAATGATTGAAAATGATGCCTCCGTTTTATGTCAAGATTGTCTTGACACTTAGACCCCCAAGATTTCAATAGCGCCTCACTTAAAAGATGACATTATTTTTGATTCAAATGAACTTTTATGGTGCAGAAGCCGCATGGTGCCTGTGCCTACAGTGTATGTATTTGTCAGTGTGTCTCTATCTGCATTTCTGTCTCTTGCTGGCCGCCAGCCTGTGTGATGATGTCAGCCTGTCTGTGATGTAAGAGAGACATTGTGATATCATCACATACTGTAGGCAGGATGGCAGGTGTAAAGCTTCTAAAAGAGAGAGGGAGGGAGAGAGGGAGAGGAGAGAGAGGGAGAAAGAGGGAGAGAGAGAGCAAGCAGCTCCTCCCTCCCATGCAAATGACTGGAGGCAGAGGAGTAGAGGGACAGAAGCCTGTGCTGCTTGTAATGGGACAGGATTTGGGGTGCTGTTTCATGCTCTATCTCCCTCCCTCCCACTGTCTCAGGTGCAGAAAGTTTTCAAGGGAGAGAGGAAAGGAAGAGGAAAATGGAAGCTGAGGAGAGCTGGTCCTGTCCCTCTTGTTGGTAAAGAGGGGGCATCCAGAAAGAGGTAAGGAGATAGTTTTATTTTAATTCAAGAAGGAGTGCCTGGTGGCGAAGCTGGTGTGCTCTGTCACACTACAGACCCCTCCCTGTGTGCGTGCGTGCGTGCGTGCGTGCGTGCGTGCGTCTGCAGGGGGTATCTGTCCCATCCATAGATATCAGGGGTACTGCAGCTGCTGCTGTTCAAACTTTTGCTTTAGGCCCATTCCTTTGATGTTAATAAGCGTTTCTAGTACAATCTTTTTCGCTCTGTTCACCCACATCTTTACATTACCTCGTGTGTGTGTGTGTGTGTGTGTGTGTATGTGTATGTGTGTGTACGTGTGTATAGCATGTGTTTGAAACACTATACTGTATCTGCATAGAAAAAAAGCCTTCTTTTAGTAATGTACAGTTCAAATACTGTATGAACATGACCCCATCTCATCTCATCCCCCTGACTCTGGATACAAAACATTCATGTATTCGTTTGCAACTTTTCATACAATTTGCTTGCACCATTTCAGAGAAATTAAATATTTAAAATGGAAATAAATTGGTAACTGCAGTAACAAACAACACTGTACATGCTAATAGTACATCCATGTAAGCAGTACATACATGCTCAGGAGTTGTTTTTTTGGATCGGTATATACTTGTCATTATCCACTTCAACCATTTTAATTCCCCCCTTTTAAATTATTGTACTGGTTGATGTGTATGTATATATATATATATAGATATATATATATAGATATATATATATATATCTATATATATATATATATATATATTTCAACCATTATCACCTACAGTACAGTAGCATACAGTGCTCCCACTGCAGCAAGGGATTCTGGGAAATGACATGCAATGTTTACTCGCTCATCCCACAACGTGGCGGTATCAAATATAGCGTTTTCCCAGTTATTATATCCCTGCAGGATGTAGGATAATCCCAGCCAAACCCACATACTTACTACATTCCCGTTATGTCACATGTATTATTTCCTGTGAAGGAAGCGCTATGTATATTCCCATTATGGTCACAAATTGGACGATACTGTATTTCCATTATGTCTCCTATTATTTTCCCATGATATCTCATAGAATACTGTCATCCAAAACCACATCATTATTGAATGATTGAAAATGATGCCTCCGTTTTATGTCAAGATTGTCTTGACACTTAGACCCCCAAGATTTCAATAGCGCCTCACTTAAAAGATGACATTATTTTTGATTCAAATGAACTTTTATGGTGCAGAAGCCGCATGGTGCCTGTGCCTACAGTGTATGTATTTGTCAGTGTGTCTCTATCTGCATTTCTGTCTCTTGCTGGCCGCCAGCCTGTGTGATGATGTCAGCCTGTCTGTGATGTAAGAGAGACATTGTGATATCATCACATACTGTAGGCAGGATGGCAGGTGTAAAGCTTCTAAAAGAGAGAGGGAGGGAGAGAGGGAGAGGAGAGAGAGGGAGAAAGAGGGAGAGAGCAAGCAGCTCCTCCCTCCCATGCAAATGATTGGAGGCAGAGGAGTAGAGGGACAGAAGCCTGTGCTGCTTGTAATGGGACAGGATTTGGGGTGCTGTTTCATGCTCTATCTCCCTCCCTCCCACTGTCTCAGGTGCAGAAAGTTTTCAAGGGAGAGAGGAAAGGAAGAGGAAAATGGAAGCTGAGGAGAGCTGGTCCTGTCCCTCTTGTTGGTAAAGAGGGGGCATCCAGAAAGAGGTAAGGAGATAGTTTTATTTTAATTCAAGAAGGAGTGCCTGGTGGCGAAGCTGGTGTGCTCTGTCACACTACAGACCCCTCCCTGTGTGTGTGTGTGCGTGCGTGCGTGCGTGCGTCTGCAGGTGGTATCTGTCCCATCCATAGATATCAGGGGTACTGCAGCTGCTGCTGTTCAAACTTTTGCTTTAGGCCCATTCCTTTGATGTTAATAAGCGTTTCTAGTACAATCTTTTTCGCTCTGTTCACCCACATCTTTACATTACCTCGTGTGTGTGTGTGTGTGTATGTGTATGTGTGTGTACGTGTGTATAGCATGTGTTTGAAACACTATACTGTATCTGCATAGAAAAAAAGCCTTCTTTTAGTAATGTACAGTTCAAATACTGTATGAACATGACCCCATCTCATCTCATCCCCCTGACTCTGGATACAAAACATTCATGTATTCGTTTGCAACTTTTCATACAATTTGCTTGCACCATTTCAGAGAAATTAAATATTTAAAATGGAAATAAATTGGTAACTGCAGTAACAAACAACACTGTACATGCTAATAGTACATCCATGTAAGCAGTACATACATGCTCAGGAGTTGTTTTTTTGGATCGGTATATACTTGTCATTATCCACTTCAACCATTTTAATTCCCCCCTTTTAAATTATTGTACTGGTTGATGTGTATGTATATATATATATATAGATATATATATATAGATATATATATATATCTATATATATATATATATATATTTCAACAATTATCACCTACAGTACAGTAGCATACAGTGCTCCCACTGCAGCAAGGGATTCTGGGAAATGACATGCAATGTTTACTCGCTCATCCCACAACGTGGCGGTATCAAATATAGCGTTTTCCCAGTTATTATATCCCTGCAGGATGTAGGATAATCCCAGCCAAACCCACATACTTACTACATTCCCGTAATGTCACATGTATTATTTCCTGTGAAGGAAGCTCTATGTATATTCCCATTATGGTCACAAATTGGACGATACTGTATTTCCATTATGTCTCCTATTATTTTCCCATGATATCTCATAGAATACTGTCATCCAAAACCACATCATTATTGAATGATTGAAAATGATGCCTCCGTTTTATGTCAAGATTGTCTTGACACTTAGACCCCCAAGATTTCAATAGCGCCTCACTTAAAAGATGACATTATTTTTGATTCAAATGAACTTTTATGGTGCAGAAGCCGCATGGTGCCTGTGCCTACAGTGTATGTATTTGTCAGTGTGTCTCTATCTGCATTTCTGTCTCTTGCTGGCCGCCAGCCTGTGTGATGATGTCAGCCTGTCTGTGATGTAAGAGAGACATTGTGATATCATCACATACTGTAGGCAGGATGGCAGGTGTAAAGCTTCTAAAAGAGAGAGGGAGGGAGAGAGGGAGAGGAGAGAGAGGGAGAAAGAGGGAGAGAGAGAGCAAGCAGCTCCTCCCTCCCATGCAAATGACTGGAGGCAGAGGAGTAGAGGGACAGAAGCCTGTGCTGCTTGTAATGGGACAGGATTTGGGGTGCTGTTTCATGCTCTATCTCCCTCCCTCCCACTGTCTCAGGTGCAGAAAGTTTTCAAGGGAGAGAGGAAAGGAAGAGGAAAATGGAAGCTGAGGAGAGCTGGTCCTGTCCCTCTTGTTGGTAAAGAGGGGGCATCCAGAAAGAGGTAAGGAGATAGTTTTATTTTAATTCAAGAAGGAGTGCCTGGTGGCGAAGCTGGTGTGCTCTGTCACACTACAGACCCCTCCCTGTGTGCGTGCGTGCGTGCGTGCGTGCGTGCGTGCGTCTGCAGGGGGTATCTGTCCCATCCATAGATATCAGGGGTACTGCAGCTGCTGCTGTTCAAACTTTTGCTTTAGGCCCATTCCTTTGATGTTAATAAGCGTTTCTAGTACAATCTTTTTCGCTCTGTTCACCCACATCTTTACATTACCTCGTGTGTGTGTGTGTGTGTGTGTATGTGTATGTGTGTGTACGTGTGTATAGCATGTGTTTGAAACACTATACTGTATCTGCATAGAAAAAAAGCCTTCTTTTAGTAATGTACAGTTCAAATACTGTATGAACATGACCCCATCTCATCTCATCCCCCTGACTCTGGATACAAAACATTCATGTATTCGTTTGCAACTTTTCATACAATTTGCTTGCACCATTTCAGAGAAATTAAATATTTAAAATGGAAATAAATTGGTAACTGCAGTAACAAACAACACTGTACATGCTAATAGTACATCCATGTAAGCAGTACATACATGCTCAGGAGTTGTTTTTTTGGATCGGTATATACTTGTCATTATCCACTTCAACCATTTTAATTCCCCCCTTTTAAATTATTGTACTGGTTGATGTGTATGTATATATATATATATAGATATACACTGGCGACACACTTTATTCGAGCTCGGCTAGTCCCACGAATTCGGGTATACCCGGGTGTATTGAGGTTTGTGACTGTTTTCTGCCCGAGTGCATTGAGTTATTTTCCGGCAGGGATTGAAGCATTTTATTCCCGCTGGCTGCAATACTGCACAGTATATATATATATACTGCATTACAATTCATGAATTTATGCCATCTGGTAGACACGCGAAGCATTGCAGCCTATTAAATCCTAATCATTATCATTTAACAGATCAGCCGCCCATCAGCCAGGCATGAACCCAGGCTGGGAAGGCAAACGCAACGGGGCTTGTCAGAGGTGAGGAGCGGCGCATTCCAGGTATCTGCCAGGTACATACCGGGTATTTGCTCGAATAAAGTGTGTCGGTGCAGTATATATATAGATATATATATATATATCTATATATATATATATATATTTCAACCATTATCACCTACAGTACAGTAGCATACAGTGCTCCCACTGCAGCAAGGGATTCTGGGAAATGACATGCAATGTTTACTCGCTCATCCCACAACGTGGCGGTATCAAATATAGCGTTTTCCCAGTTATTATATCCCTGCAGGATGTAGGATAATCCCAGCCAAACCCACATACTTACTACATTCCCGTTATGTCACATGTATTATTTCCTGTGAAGGAAGCGCTATGTATATTCCCATTATGGTCACAAATTGGACGATACTGTATTTCCATTATGTCTCCTATTATTTTCCCATGATATCTCATAGAATACTGTCATCCAAAACCACATCATTATTGAATGATTGAAAATGATGCCTCCGTTTTATGTCAAGATTGTCTTGACACTTAGACCCCCAAGATTTCAATAGCGCCTCACTTAAAAGATGACATTATTTTTGATTCAAATGAACTTTTATGGTGCAGAAGCCGCATGGTGCCTGTGCCTACAGTGTATGTATTTGTCAGTGTGTCTCTATCTGCATTTCTGTCTCTTGCTGGCCGCCAGCCTGTGTGATGATGTCAGCCTGTCTGTGATGTAAGAGAGACATTGTGATATCATCACATACTGTAGGCAGGATGGCAGGTGTAAAGCTTCTAAAAGAGAGAGGGAGGGAGAGAGGGAGAGGAGAGAGAGGGAGAAAGAGGGAGAGAGCAAGCAGCTCCTCCCTCCCATGCAAATGATTGGAGGCAGAGGAGTAGAGGGACAGAAGCCTGTGCTGCTTGTAATGGGACAGGATTTGGGGTGCTGTTTCATGCTCTATCTCCCTCCCTCCCACTGTCTCAGGTGCAGAAAGTTTTCAAGGGAGAGAGGAAAGGAAGAGGAAAATGGAAGCTGAGGAGAGCTGGTCCTGTCCCTCTTGTTGGTAAAGAGGGGGCATCCAGAAAGAGGTAAGGAGATAGTTTTATTTTAATTCAAGAAGGAGTGCCTGGTGGCGAAGCTGGTGTGCTCTGTCACACTACAGACCCCTCCCTGTGTGTGTGTGTGTGTGTGTGCGTGCGTGCGTGCGTGCGTCTGCAGGGGGTATCTGTCCCATCCATAGATATCAGGGGTACTGCAGCTGCTGCTGTTCAAACTTTTGCTTTAGGCCCATTCCTTTGATGTTAATAAGCGTTTCTAGTACAATCTTTTTCGCTCTGTTCACCCACATCTTTACATTACCTCGTGTGTGTGTGTGTGTGTATGTGTATGTGTGTGTACGTGTGTATAGCATGTGTTTGAAACACTATACTGTATCTGCATAGAAAAAAAGCCTTCTTTTAGTAATGTACAGTTCAAATACTGTATGAACATGACCCCATCTCATCTCATCCCCCTGACTCTGGATACAAAACATTCATGTATTCGTTTGCAACTTTTCATACAATTTGCTTGCACCATTTCAGAGAAATTAAATATTTAAAATGGAAATAAATTGGTAACTGCAGTAACAAACAACACTGTACATGCTAATAGTACATCCATGTAAGCAGTACATACATGCTCAGGAGTTGTTTTTTTGGATCGGTATATACTTGTCATTATCCACTTCAACCATTTTAATTCCCCCCTTTTAAATTATTGTACTGGTTGATGTGTATGTATATATATATATATAGATATATATATATAGATATATATATATATCTATATATATATATATATATTTCAACCATTATCACCTACAGTACAGTAGCATACAGTGCTCCCACTGCAGCAAGGGATTCTGGGAAATGACATGCAATGTTTACTCGCTCATCCCACAACGTGGCGGTATCAAATATAGCGTTTTCCCAGTTATTATATCCCTGCAGGATGTAGGATAATCCCAGCCAAACCCACATACTTACTACATTCCCGTTATGTCACATGTATTATTTCCTGTGAAGGAAGCTCTATGTATATTCCCATTATGGTCACAAATTGGACGATACTGTATTTCCATTATGTCTCCTATTATTTTCCCATGATATCTCATAGAATACTGTCATCCAAAACCACATCATTATTGAATGATTGAAAATGATGCCTCCGTTTTATGTCAAGATTGTCTTGACACTTAGACCCCCAAGATTTCAATAGCGCCTCACTTAAAAGATGACATTATTTTTGATTCAAATGAACTTTTATGGTGCAGAAGCCGCATGGTGCCTGTGCCTACAGTGTATGTATTTGTCAGTGTGTCTCTATCTGCATTTCTGTCTCTTGCTGGCCGCCAGCCTGTGTGATGATGTCAGCCTGTCTGTGATGTAAGAGAGACATTGTGATATCATCACATACTGTAGGCAGGATGGCAGGTGTAAAGCTTCTAAAAGAGAGAGGGAGGGAGAGAGGGAGAGGAGAGAGAGGGAGAAAGAGGGAGAGAGAGAGCAAGCAGCTCCTCCCTCCCATGCAAATGACTGGAGGCAGAGGAGTAGAGGGACAGAAGCCTGTGCTGCTTGTAATGGGACAGGATTTGGGGTGCTGTTTCATGCTCTATCTCCCTCCCTCCCACTGTCTCAGGTGCAGAAAGTTTTCAAGGGAGAGAGGAAAGGAAGAGGAAAATGGAAGCTGAGGAGAGCTGGTCCTGTCCCTCTTGTTGGTAAAGAGGGGGCATCCAGAAAGAGGTAAGGAGATAGTTTTATTTTAATTCAAGAAGGAGTGCCTGGTGGCGAAGCTGGTGTGCTCTGTCACACTACAGACCCCTCCCTGTGTGCGTGCGTGCGTGCGTGCGTGCGTCTGCAGGGGGTATCTGTCCCATCCATAGATATCAGGGGTACTGCAGCTGCTGCTGTTCAAACTTTTGCTTTAGGCCCATTCCTTTGATGTTAATAAGCGTTTCTAGTACAATCTTTTTCGCTCTGTTCACCCACATCTTTACATTACCTCGTGTGTGTGTGTGTGTGTGTGTGTATGTGTATGTGTGTGTACGTGTGTATAGCATGTGTTTGAAACACTATACTGTATCTGCATAGAAAAAAAGCCTTCTTTTAGTAATGTACAGTTCAAATACTGTATGAACATGACCCCATCTCATCTCATCCCCCTGACTCTGGATACAAAACATTCATGTATTCGTTTGCAACTTTTCATACAATTTGCTTGCACCATTTCAGAGAAATTAAATATTTAAAATGGAAATAAATTGGTAACTGCAGTAACAAACAACACTGTACATGCTAATAGTACATCCATGTAAGCAGTACATACATGCTCAGGAGTTGTTTTTTTGGATCGGTATATACTTGTCATTATCCACTTCAACCATTTTAATTCCCCCCTTTTAAATTATTGTACTGGTTGATGTGTATGTATATATATATATATAGATATATATATATATATAGATATATATATCTATATATATATATATATATATTTCAACCATTATCACCTACAGTACAGTAGCATACAGTGCTCCCACTGCAGCAAGGGATTCTGGGAAATGACATGCAATGTTTACTCGCTCATCCCACAACGTGGCGGTATCAAATATAGCGTTTTCCCAGTTATTATATCCCTGCAGGATGTAGGATAATCCCAGCCAAACCCACATACTTACTACATTCCCGTTATGTCACATGTATTATTTCCTGTGAAGGAAGCTCTATGTATATTCCCATTATGGGCACAAATTGGACGATACTGTATTTCCATTATGTCTCCTATTATTTTCCCATGATATCTCATAGAATACTGTCATCCAAAACCACATCATTATTGAATGATTGAAAATGATGCCTCCGTTTTATGTCAAGATTGTCTTGACACTTAGACCCCCAAGATTTCAATAGCGCCTCACTTAAAAGATGACATTATTTTTGATTCAAATGAACTTTTATGGTGCAGAAGCCGCATGGTGCCTGTGCCTACAGTGTATGTATTTGTCAGTGTGTCTCTATCTGCATTTCTGTCTCTTGCTGGCCGCCAGCCTGTGTGATGATGTCAGCCTGTCTGTGATGTAAGAGAGACATTGTGATATCATCACATACTGTAGGCAGGATGGCAGGTGTAAAGCTTCTAAAAGAGAGAGGGAGGGAGAGAGGGAGAGGAGAGAGAGGGAGAAAGAGGGAGAGAGAGAGCAAGCAGCTCCTCCCTCCCATGCAAATGACTGGAGGCAGAGGAGTAGAGGGACAGAAGCCTGTGCTGCTTGTAATGGGACAGGATTTGGGGTGCTGTTTCATGCTCTATCTCCCTCCCTCCCACTGTCTCAGGTGCAGAAAGTTTTCAAGGGAGAGAGGAAAGGAAGAGGAAAATGGAAGCTGAGGAGAGCTGGTCCTGTCCCTCTTGTTGGTAAAGAGGGGGCATCCAGAAAGAGGTAAGGAGATAGTTTTATTTTAATTCAAGAAGGAGTGCCTGGTGGCGAAGCTGGTGTGCTCTGTCACACTACAGACCCCTCCCTGTGTGTGTGCGTGCGTGCGTGCGTGCGTGCGTGCGTGCGTCTGCAGGGGGTATCTGTCCCATCCATAGATATCAGGGGTACTGCAGCTGCTGCTGTTCAAACTTTTGCTTTAGGCCCATTCCTTTGATGTTAATAAGCGTTTCTAGTACAATCTTTTTCGCTCTGTTCACCCACATCTTTACATTACCTCGTGTGTGTGTGTGTGTGTGTGTGTATGTGTATGTGTGTGTACGTGTGTATAGCATGTGTTTGAAACACTATACTGTATCTGCATAGAAAAAAAGCCTTCTTTTAGTAATGTACAGTTCAAATACTGTATGAACATGACCCCATCTCATCTCATCCCCCTGACTCTGGATACAAAACATTCATGTATTCGTTTGCAACTTTTCATACAATTTGCTTGCACCATTTCAGAGAAATTAAATATTTAAAATGGAAATAAATTGGTAACTGCAGTAACAAACAACACTGTACATGCTAATAGTACATCCATGTAAGCAGAACATACATGCTCAGGAGTTGTTTTTTTGGATCGGTATATACTTGTCATTATCCACTTCAACCATTTTAATTCCCCCCTTTTAAATTATTGTACTGGTTGATGTGTATGTATATATATATATATAGATATATATATATATCTATATATATATATATATATATTTCAACCATTATCACCTACAGTACAGTAGCATACAGTGCTCCCACTGCAGCAAGGGATTCTGGGAAATGACATGCAATGTTTACTCGCTCATCCCACAACATGGCGGTATCAAATATAGCGTTTTCCCAGTTATTATATCCCTGCAGGATGTAGGATAATCCCAGCCAAACCCACATACTTACTACATTCCCGTTATGTCACATGTATTATTTCCTGTGAAGGAAGCGCTATGTATATTCCCATTATGGTCACAAATTGGACGATACTGTATTTCCATTATGTCTCCTATTATTTTCCCATGATATCTCATAGAATACTGTCATCCAAAACCACATCATTATTGAATGATTGAAAATGATGCCTCCGTTTTATGTCAAGATTGTCTTGACACTTAGACCCCCAAGATTTCAATAGCGCCTCACTTAAAAGATGACATTATTTTTGATTCAAATGAACTTTTATGGTGCAGAAGCCGCATGGTGCCTGTGCCTACAGTGTATGTATTTGTCAGTGTGTCTCTATCTGCATTTCTGTCTCTTGCTGGCCGCCAGCCTGTGTGATGATGTCAGCCTGTCTGTGATGTAAGAGAGACATTGTGATATCATCACATACTGTAGGCAGGATGGCAGGTGTAAAGCTTCTAAAAGAGAGAGGGAGGGAGAGAGGGAGAAAGAGGGAGAGAGAGAGCAAGCAGCTCCTCCCTCCCATGCAAATGACTGGAGGCAGAGGAGTAGAGGGACAGAAGCCTGTGCTGCTTGTAATGGGACAGGATTTGGGGTGCTGTTTCATGCTCTATCTCCCTCCCTCCCACTGTCTCAGGTGCAGAAAGTTTTCAAGGGAGAGAGGAAAGGAAGAGGAAAATGGAAGCTGAGGAGAGCTGGTCCTGTCCCTCTTGTTGGTAAAGAGGGGGCATCCAGAAAGAGGTAAGGAGATAGTTTTATTTTAATTCAAGAAGGAGTGCCTGGTGGCGAAGCTGGTGTGCTCTGTCACACTACAGACCCCTCCCTGTGTGTGTGCGTGCGTGCGTGCGTGCGTGCGTCTGCAGGGGGTATCTGTCCCATCCATAGATATCAGGGGTACTGCAGCTGCTGCTGTTCAAACTTTTGCTTTAGGCCCATTCCTTTGATGTTAATAAGCGTTTCTAGTACAATCTTTTTCGCTCTGTTCACCCACATCTTTACATTACCTCGTGTGTGTGTGTGTGTGTATGTGTATGTGTGTGTACGTGTGTATAGCATGTGTTTGAAACACTATACTGTATCTGCATAGAAAAAAAGCCTTCTTTTAGTAATGTACAGTTCAAATACTGTATGAACATGACCCCATCTCATCTCATCCCCCTGACTCTGGATACAAAACATTCATGTATTCGTTTGCAACTTTTCATACAATTTGCTTGCACCATTTCAGAGAAATTAAATATTTAAAATGGAAATAAATTGGTAACTGCAGTAACAAACAACACTGTACATGCTAATAGTACATCCATGTAAGCAGTACATACATGCTCAGGAGTTGTTTTTTTGGATCGGTATATACTTGTCATTATCCACTTCAACCATTTTAATTCCCCCCTTTTAAATTATTGTACTGGTTGATGTGTATGTATATATATATATATAGATATATATATATAGATATATATATATATCTATATATATATATATATTTCAACCATTATCACCTACAGTACAGTAGCATACAGTGCTCCCACTGCAGCAAGGGATTCTGGGAAATGACATGCAATGTTTACTCGCTCATCCCACAACGTGGCGGTATCAAATATAGCGTTTTCCCAGTTATTATATCCCTGCAGGATGTAGGATAATCCCAGCCAAACCCACATACTTACTACATTCCCGTTATGTCACATGTATTATTTCCTGTGAAGGAAGCTCTATGTATATTCCCATTATGGTCACAAATTGGACGATACTGTATTTCCATTATGTCTCCTATTATTTTCCCATGATATCTCATAGAATACTGTCATCCAAAACCACATCATTATTGAATGATTGAAAATGATGCCTCCGTTTTATGTCAAGATTGTCTTGACACTTAGACCCCCAAGATTTCAATAGCGCCTCACTTAAAAGATGACATTATTTTTGATTCAAATGAACTTTTATGGTGCAGAAGCCGCATGGTGCCTGTGCCTACAGTGTATGTATTTGTCAGTGTGTCTCTATCTGCATTTCTGTCTCTTGCTGGCCGCCAGCCTGTGTGATGATGTCAGCCTGTCTGTGATGTAAGAGAGACATTGTGATATCATCACATACTGTAGGCAGGATGGCAGGTGTAAAGCTTCTAAAAGAGAGAGGGAGGGAGAGAGGGAGAGGAGAGAGAGGGAGAAAGAGGGAGAGAGAGAGCAAGCAGCTCCTCCCTCCCATGCAAATGACTGGAGGCAGAGGAGTAGAGGGACAGAAGCCTGTGCTGCTTGTAATGGGACAGGATTTGGGGTGCTGTTTCATGCTCTATCTCCCTCCCTCCCACTGTCTCAGGTGCAGAAAGTTTTCAAGGGAGAGAGGAAAGGAAGAGGAAAATGGAAGCTGAGGAGAGCTGGTCCTGTCCCTCTTGTTGGTAAAGAGGGGGCATCCAGAAAGAGGTAAGGAGATAGTTTTATTTTAATTCAAGAAGGAGTGCCTGGTGGCGAAGCTGGTGTGCTCTGTCACACTACAGACCCCTCCCTGTGTGTGTGCGTGCGTGCGTGCGTGCGTGCGTCTGCAGGGGGTATCTGTCCCATCCATAGATATCAGGGGTACTGCAGCTGCTGCTGTTCAAACTTTTGCTTTAGGCCCATTCCTTTGATGTTAATAAGCGTTTCTAGTACAATCTTTTTCGCTCTGTTCACCCACATCTTTACATTACCTCGTGTGTGTGTGTGTGTGTGTGTATGTGTATGTGTGTGTACGTGTGTATAGCATGTTTTGAAACACTATACTGTATCTGCATAGAAAAAAAGCCTTCTTTTAGTAATGTACAGTTCAAATACTGTATGAACATGACCCCATCTCATCTCATCCCCCTGACTCTGGATACAAAACATTCATGTATTCGTTTGCAACTTTTCATACAATTTGCTTGCACCATTTCAGAGAAATTAAATATTTAAAATGGAAATAAATTGGTAACTGCAGTAACAAACAACACTGTACATGCTAATAGTACATCCATGTAAGCAGTACATACATGCTCAGGAGTTGTTTTTTTGGATCGGTATATACTTGTCATTATCCACTTCAACCATTTTAATTCCCCCCTTTTAAATTATTGTACTGGTTGATGTGTATGTATATATATATATATATATAGATAGATATATATATATATCTATATATATATATATATCTATCTATATATATATATATATATAGATAGATATATATATAGATATATATATATATATATTTCAACCATTATCACCTACAGTACAGTAGCATACAGTGCTCCCACTGCAGCAAGGGATTCTGGGAAATGACATGCAATGTTTACTCGCTCATCCCACAACGTGGCGGTATCAAATATAGCGTTTTCCCAGTTATTATATCCCTGCAGGATGTAGGATAATCCCAGCCAAACCCACATACTTACTACATTCCCGTTATGTCACATGTATTATTTCCTGTGAAGGAAGCGCTATGTACTGCTGCGGCACAGTTTATTCGAGCATTTGCCCGTTCTGTGCCGCAGCAGTAGCCTGGCGCGCGCCCGAGAGTGACGGGCGCGCGCCGAAGCAGCGGAAGAGCGCCCTCCGATCGGGGTGCTCTCCCTACCGCTGCCGGGTCCGCCGGGTCCCCCGGAACCCCTTGCCGCTGTCCCGCGATCGCGGGACACCAGGGCTCCCTCGGGGAGCCCCTGGACGCGCGTGCAGGGGGCGCACGCTCCCGAAGACGCGTGACCGCGCGTCTATGACGCGCGGCACGCCGAGGGGCGGCCACTAGCAAGCCGGGAAATCTCCCGGCTTGCGGATCTGGCCGCAGTGTAATAAACTGTGTCGCCAGTGTATATTCCCATTATGGTCACAAATTGGACGATACTGTATTTCCATTATGTCTCCTATTATTTTCCCATGATATCTCATAGAATACTGTCATCCAAAACCACATCATTATTGAATGATTGAAAATGATGCCTCCGTTTTATGTCAAGATTGTCTTGACACTTAGACCCCCAAGATTTCAATAGCGCCTCACTTAAAAGATGACATTATTTTTGATTCAAATGAACTTTTATGGTGCAGAAGCCGCATGGTGCCTGTGCCTACAGTGTATGTATTTGTCAGTGTGTCTCTATCTGCATTTCTGTCTCTTGCTGGCCGCCAGCCTGTGTGATGATGTCAGCCTGTCTGTGATGTAAGAGAGACATTGTGATATCATCACATACTGTAGGCAGGATGGCAGGGGTAAAGCTTCTAAAAGAGAGAGGGAGAGAGGGAGAGGAGAGAGAGGGAGAAAGAGGGAGAGAGAGAGCAAGCAGCTCCTCCCTCCCATGCAAATGACTGGAGGCAGAGGAGTAGAGGGACAGAAGCCTGTGCTGCTTGTAATGGGACAGGATTTGGGGTGCTGTTTCATGCTCTATCTCCCTCCCTCCCACTGTCTCAGGTGCAGAAAGTTTTCAAGGGAGAGAGGAAAGGAAGAGGAAAATGGAAGCTGAGGAGAGCTGGTCCTGTCCCTCTTGTTGGTAAAGAGGGGGCATCCAGAAAGAGGTAAGGAGATAGTTTTATTTTAATTCAAGAAGGAGTGCCTGGTGGCGAAGCTGGTGTGCTCTGTCACACTACAGACCCCTCCCTGTGTGTGTGCGTGCGTGCGTGCGTGCGTGCGTCTGCAGGGGGTATCTGTCCCATCCATAGATATCAGGGGTACTGCAGCTGCTGCTGTTCAAACTTTTGCTTTAGGCCCATTCCTTTGATGTTAATAAGCGTTTCTAGTACAATCTTTTTCGCTCTGTTCACCCACATCTTTACATTACCTCGTGTGTGTGTGTGTGTGTGTGTATGTGTATGTGTGTGTACGTGTGTATAGCATGTGTTTGAAACACTATACTGTACTGTATCTGCATAGAAAAAAAGCCTTCTTTTAGTAATGTACAGTTCAAATACTGTATGAACATGACCCCATCTCATCTCATCCCCCTGACTCTGGATACAAAACATTCATGTATTCGTTTGCAACTTTTCATACAATTTGCTTGCACCATTTCAGAGAAATTAAATATTTAAAATGGAAATAAATTGGTAACTGCAGTAACAAACAACACTGTACATGCTAATAGTACATCCATGTAAGCAGTACATACATGCTCAGGAGTTGTTTTTTTGGATCGGTATATACTTGTCATTATCCACTTCAACCATTTTAATTCCCCCCTTTTAAATTATTGTACTGGTTGATGTGTATGTATATATATATATATATATATATATATATATATATATATATATATATTTCAACCATTATCACCTACAGTACAGTAGCATACAGTGCTCCCACTGCAGCAAGGGATTCTGGGAAATGACATGCAATGTTTACTCGCTCATCCCACAACGTGGCGGTATCAAATATAGCGTTTTCCCAGTTATTATATCCCTGCAGGATGTAGGATAATCCCAGCCAAACCCACATACTTACTACATTCCCGTTATGTCACATGTATTATTTCCTGTGAAGGAAGCGCTATGTATATTCCCATTATGGTCACAAATTGGACGATACTGTATTTCCATTATGTCTCCTATTATTTTCCCATGATATCTCATAGAATACTGTCATCCAAAACCACATCATTATTGAATGATTGAAAATGATGCCTCCGTTTTATGTCAAGATTGTCTTGACACTTAGACCCCCAAGATTTCAATAGCGCCTCACTTAAAAGATGACATTATTTTTGATTCAAATGAACTTTTATGGTGCAGAAGCCGCATGGTGCCTGTGCCTACAGTGTATGTATTTGTCAGTGTGTCTCTATCTGCATTTCTGTCTCTTGCTGGCCGCCAGCCTGTGTGATGATGTCAGCCTGTCTGTGATGTAAGAGAGACATTGTGATATCATCACATACTGTAGGCAGGATGGCAGGTGTAAAGCTTCTAAAAGAGAGAGGGAGGGAGAGAGGGAGAGGAGAGAGAGGGAGAAAGAGGGAGAGAGAGAGCAAGCAGCTCCTCCCTCCCATGCAAATGACTGGAGGCAGAGGAGTAGAGGGACAGAAGCCTGTGCTGCTTGTAATGGGACAGGATTTGGGGTGCTGTTTCATGCTCTATCTCCCTCCCTCCCACTGTCTCAGGTGCAGAAAGTTTTCAAGGGAGAGAGGAAAGGAAGAGGAAAATGGAAGCTGAGGAGAGCTGGTCCTGTCCCTCTTGTTGGTAAAGAGGGGGCATCCAGAAAGAGGTAAGGAGATAGTTTTATTTTAATTCAAGAAGGAGTGCCTGGTGGCGAAGCTGGTGTGCTCTGTCACACTACAGACCCCTCCCTGTGTGTGTGTGTGCGTGCGTGCGTGCGTGCGTGCGTCTGCAGGGGGTATCTGTCCCATCCATAGATATCAGGGGTACTGCAGCTGCTGCTGTTCAAACTTTTGCTTTAGGCCCATTCCTTTGATGTTAATAAGCGTTTCTAGTGCAATCTTTTTCGCTCTGTTCACCCACATCTTTACATTACCTCGTGTGTGTGTGTGTGTGTGTGTGTGTGTATGTGTATGTGTGTGTACGTGTGTATAGCATGTGTTTGAAACACTATACTGTATCTGCATAGAAAGAAAGCCTTCTTTTAGTAATGTACAGTTCAAATACTGTATGAACATGACCCCATCTCATCTCATCCCCCTGACTCTGGATACAAAACATTCATGTATTCGTTTGCAACTTTTCATACAATTTGCTTGCACCATTTCAGAGAAATTAAATATTTAAAATGGAAATAAATTGGTAACTGCAGTAACAAACAACACTGTACATGCTAATAGTACATCCATGTAAGCAGTACATACATGCTCAGGAGTTGTTTTTTTGGATCGGTATATACTTGTCATTATCCACTTCAACCATTTTAATTCCCCCCTTTTAAATTATTGTACTGGTTGATGTGTATGTATATATATATCTATATATATATATATAGATATATATATATATATAGATATATATATATATATCTATATATATATATATATATATTTCAACCATTATCACCTACAGTACAGTAGCATACAGTGCTCCCACTGCAGCAAGGGATTCTGGGAAATGACATGCAATGTTTACTCGCTCATCCCACAACGTGGCGGTATCAAATATAGCGTTTTCCCAGTTATTATATCCCTGCAGGATGTAGGATAATCCCAGCCAAACCCACATACTTACTACATTCCCGTTATGTCACATGTATTATTTCCTGTGAAGGAAGCGCTATGTATATTCCCATTATGGTCACAAATTGGACGATACTGTATTTCCATTATGTCTCCTATTATTTTCCCATGATATCTCATAGAATACTGTCATCCAAAACCACATCATTATTGAATGATTGAAAATGATGCCTCCGTTTTATGTCAAGATTGTCTTGACACTTAGACCCCCAAGATTTCAATAGCGCCTCACTTAAAAGATGGCATTATTTTTGATTCAAATGAGAACTTTTATGGTGCAGAAGCCGCATGGTGCCTGTGCCTACAGTGTATGTATTTGTCAGTGTGTCTCTATCTGCATTTCTGTCTCTTGCTGGCCGCCAGCCTGTGTGATGATGTCAGCCTGTCTGTGATGTAAGAGAGACATTGTGATATCATCACATACTGTAGGCAGGATGGCAGGTGTAAAGCTTCTAAAAGAGAGAGGGAGGGAGAGAGGGAGAGGAGAGAGAGGGAGAAAGAGGGAGAGAGAGAGCAAGCAGCTCCTCCCTCCCATGCAAATGACTGGAGGCAGAGGAGTAGAGGGACAGAAGCCTGTGCTGCTTGTAATGGGACAGGATTTGGGGTGCTGTTTCATGCTCTATCTCCCTCCCTCCCACTGTCTCAGGTGCAGAAAGTTTTCAAGGGAGAGAGGAAAGGAAGGGGAAAATGGAAGCTGAGGAGAGCTGGTCCTGTCCCTCTTGTTGGTAAAGAGGGGGCATCCAGAAAGAGGTAAGGAGATAGTTTTATTTTAATTCAAGAAGGAGTGCCTGGTGGCGAAGCTGGTGTGCTCTGTCACACTACAGACCCCTCCCTGTGTGCGTGCGTGCGTCTGCAGGGGGTATCTGTCCCATCCATAGATATCAGGGGTACTGCAGCTGCTGCTGTTCAAACTTTTGCTTTAGGCCCATTCCTTTGATGTTAATAAGCATTTCTAGTACCATCTTTTTCGCTCTGTTCACCCACATCTTTACATTACCTCCTGTGTGTGTGTGTGTGTGTATATGTGTATGTGTGTGTACGTGTGTATAGCATGTGTTTGAAACACTATACTGTATCTGCATAGAAAAAAAGCCTTCTTTTAGTAATGTACAGTTCAAATACTGTATGAACATGACCCCATCTCATCTCATCCCCCTGACTCTGGATACAAAACATTCATGTATTCGTTTGCAACTTTTCATACAATTTGCTTGCACCATTTCAGAGAAATTAAATATTTAAAATGGAAATAAATTGGTAACTGCAGTAACAAACAACACTGTACATGCTAATAGTACATCCATGTAAGCAGTACATACATGCTCAGGAGTTGTTTTTTTGGATCGGTATATACTTGTCATTATCCACTTCAACCATTTTAATTCCCCCCTTTTAAATTATTGTACTGGTTGATGTGTATATATATATATATATATATATATATATATATATATTTCAACTATTATCACCTACAGTACAGTAGCATACAGTGCTCCCACTGCAGCAAGGGATTCTGGGAAATGACATCTCTCACCACATTTAACATGCATTCCAATTAGGGAGTGTTTACCGCATTCTCGTCCCTGAGCACTTCACTAATCTGCGGGTAGAGAATTTCTCCTATGGAAAAAGAGTACAATAGAAAGAAAGCCATGTTGATAAATGTCACGTAGATGCTTGAGTGTATGAAAGGGATCAACCACAAAACGGGTCTCTAAATACCTTTACAAGTCTGTAGGGGAGTGTCTTGATTGTTTATCACTTCCCCTTGACCGGGGACACATTTATGACCTGAAATCGAGGACTTTCATTTATTTCGACTTTAATCAGAGTATAAAAGACTCCATAAGTCTCTCCAAGTACTTAACCAGCACCATCATATTCCAGATAACCCCTCAGATATATACATATTAAATGTAATTTGTGGGTGAAATTAATGTATCTGCAACTGGTTACATGTAAAAATGTGTAGAATATCATTATAACAACCACGTACATTGGTTTGTACACCAACACATACTGTACAAAACATTTAATTCTTGCTAGCCTGTAGTTGTAAAGACATACCAACCCCATGGTAACTCCATTTAAATCTGGTTTTAATGGATCCTTTGGAGAGAACGTCCTTAGAATTGCAAATCTGAGTACACGCGATCCGTCTTGGTCGCCCCAGCTGTCATTTTCATATAAAGAATTAGAGAGCCGGCATTCCCTTATATATTTTAGTACATGGGCCTGCACTTGGAACCTAAGCTTTTGACACAGACGCAAGGCAGAACTTAACCAGGGTATTAACCTTACTAAATGTGTTCATCATACCGCACACAAAAGCAATATTTACTATATTGTGACTATATAAATTCAATTGAATAATAATTAAATGTTGAATCATAATTATTACTCCAGTAACTATATGGGGCAGACTTTGTAGCAGGCTTTCCAGAAATAACGAGACCACACACCAGGCAACCTGAATTCCAAGATGTATTGCAGGTAAGTGGTACAAACACCCAACGTTTCGGTCCTACAAACTGGACCGAAACGTCGGGTGTTTGTGCCACTTACCTGCAATACATCTTGGAATTCAGGTTGCCTGATGTGCGGTCTCGTTCTTTCTGGAAAGCCTGCTACAAAGTCTGCCCGGTGAGGATACTTTTGTCTATCTGCTTATTATGGGACAAGCACCTACAATCACTTTTATACACGAGAATGCCATCTGTTCATATATATATATATAATATATATATATATATATATATATATATATATATATATATATATAGTCAATCGGTGCTAGAGGTATCATATGGTTCTCTTGGTGGCTCTAACAGGTTGTGGTGGTCCCTACTGACATGTCCTAGCACTGTGCTTGAGCTCAGAGGGATCGCGAGACTGAGATCCGTGTTCTGCATTCAGTTTCCATCCCCCCTACATTGAAGTGGCAGTTGTGAAGTGGGGGAAAAGTAGCCAGGGCGTGGCAGGTTCTCTTGCACTCTCCTAGGGGCTGAGGCCTATTGTTCATCAGGATTTTTACTGTTTCCCTTATGGAAATATGCAGCCCAGAAGACTCCCATTCATACACAAATACTACAGTATTACTACCAACTCTGACTCCAGTTAGGCATGTGGTGTATTTCTGTCTCTGTGCCGCACAGATTGTATTTACAGTAACTAATTTCACGTACATTTTGCTGAAGATGGCATCTCACCAGAGCTTGTAGTAAATAATACATTTGTAAAGCGTGGCGAATATTTGGAAATGTCACTAATTATTTGTTTGTGGCGGAAGTCCCAAATTGACCAGTTTTGCTCATTTGTGTAACATTTTTATCTCCAGTCGCGACATTAAAATAGAATACGTAGAACCTGCCAATGTATAAACTGTTGAAACTTCTCTTAAGGGTTAACGTGAAAGTTGTGTACATTCTAGTTATGATAAATTAAGTTAACCACATGCTCCATAGATCCTG
The DNA here is from genome assembly GCF_040206685.1 of Ascaphus truei. NCBI lineage: Eukaryota > Metazoa > Chordata > Amphibia > Anura > Ascaphidae > Ascaphus > Ascaphus truei. Next base: position 109,098 of record NW_027457117.1, on the reverse strand, counting down.
GTAGATTAGTGAATGCCAGATATGGGGGGGGGGGGGGGGGTGAAGAAGTAACAGCATTAGAGACCCCCTGTATTTGTCTTTTTCATCTCTTTGTATTTGTGAAGAGTTATGGGATATTAAAGATTTCTAATATACTGCTCTTCTTTTTAGCATCTACAGGAAATTGAGCTACAAGTAAGATATTGACTCGGCTGCTGAGAACTGCAAGATCATTTTTGAAATATGTATATTTTTGTACTGATTCATGCTTAAGCAATCCCTTTGCTGGTTGCATTTTATCCTAAGAGTAAATCATTAAAGTCCTTTTAGGTTGCCTACAAATGTAGGCAAATCTAGCATTCCTGGAGCCACGGCAGAAAAAAAACAAACATCCCTAGGCTCCAGGGAAGGTAAAAGCCACGGCTTCCTGTGGGAGAGGGTTCATTCCTTGTATCTGTCCCTAGGCACTATCGATGCCTGCTGCCGGGGAACGCTGTGGTCACAAGCCTGTGGCTTTCCTAGCTTATAGGTAAATTTAGTTTAGCTACACCTGTATTAAGCATCTGCACATTTTACAACGGGAGTCCACAGCTGTACGTCTCCAGTTTCTGCATTGTCCCTTATGTAGGTGAAGGTGGATATTGCTCTCCATCGCCTATCTCCCAGGAGCTATAATACGCACGTGAAAATGTTGTCATAGAACTCAGTTGGTCATGTCATGAGATGCGCCGTAACATCACGGAATCCAACATTTCCATTCTTGACGCGTATTTCGTGTGCCGACTGAGAATAAACCTGTAAACCTTTTGTGTGGATAGGAAGTCCCAGCTATATTACTAACGTGTTAAGTGGATTTGAAATGCAGATTTGGGGAAATCTGAATTCGCCGCATTTTATCCTTTTTTTACTTCCAATTAGCAAGTAAATTCAGTTGAGTTGAAAAGCATGGTTTTAATGTTAGGATACATTTTTAATCGAGGCAATTGTGTAACTGATAACGGGATATTCCTGTAATGTACATGTTTGTTTTTTATTTTAACTGCCACTTAGTGTGTCTAGTTCAACTGTTTCTTAATTGTAAAAACATTTCTATTTAGATCCGTTTTATCCAAATGTAATACTTATTTTAAATATTGTGGCGATTCTTTTCTTTTTTTTAAATTTTTTTATTATTATTTTAAAACACCGATTGCCCAGTTATACAAATACTATGGAAACCTCAACATTTCTGCTGAAAGATGTAAATATTTTCAACAGTATGGTTGTGTTCACTAAACCTGTATATGGTTACTTTTATACAGTATTTGTTCAATGTAATGTTTTTGTGAGTTAATATTGTGGAACTGTCATTAAACTTTGTGGTTTACTATATAAAATACTTCGTCTTGTATAGTTATTGTTTTTGTATGTCCAGATTTTGTGAAAATATTCATGTTCTCAAAAAAAAGCAAGAAAGTTATATTTCCTGAAATTGAAGTTTACTGCACGATCCTAACACACTACACCTGTATAGCAAGTCCTCTACTATACGTTCTCACCATATATAAGGCCAGCATTTAGCAACAAGTCACGTTCATTCAACACTGAATGATGCATAAAATATACCTGGCTGTTAGAGGGCATACTTTTTACAATAACTTGTTCTCCTTGAATTATTCTAAGGATTTTGTATTGGGTGCAAGAATGTAAACTGGTTTGGCATTCCCTTCCGTAGGTGTAAAATGTATTACTTTGCCTCATAATGTATTGTTTTTTTAATCTGTAGCCTGCCTTTACATGCACAATCCTAGTTTACCAAAACATATATACAGCTCAACCCCATTATAAGGCGATCCGTTACAACGCGAATCTGCTTATACCGCGATGCAAGCGTGGCTCCCACTTTTCTTATTTATGAATACTTAACACGATTATTGATATCTTAAATACTTTATTGTACAATGCATACAATTATACATTATTTCTAACGCGATCTGCTTATAGCGCGATGTGATTCTTTGGACCCCAAGAAAAGCGTTATAAGGGGGTTGAGCGGTATAATGAAAATGTAGCAATGAAATGGTCTTTGTTTAAACAAATGTAATCAGACTTTAAAACATGTCTGCTTTAACTTCTTTTAAGTAAAATTTTATTTTCATCAAGGACCTCTTAATGAGGGGGTGGGAGTCTTCTCAATTACGCATTCAATCTTTAATTGCCAAGACCTTGATTTTTCTTGGACCTCTAACCATAACATTGAAGAAGGTGTAATGAAGGGAGCTTTGCTTGTGCTTATTCATTAAGGCTTGATAAAGATTACTTTGGTACAGTAACTGAAATGTCAAATATTAATGTTTTGAGTGCCTGTTTCTGGTTTTCATATTCTTTTCATAGGCAGAGATACTAGGGTTTAGTTAATCTTGAAATTCCTTTCAGATTTAGCAGGTCAATCAATGTCAGACTGTTCTTGGAACAACCAGTGCTGTGTCGTCATGGTTTTAGTACAGCAGTGTTATTTTGTTGATATGTGAACCTTCAGTTGCTTAGGTACTTGCAAAGAATATTACTATATAAGTGGTAACACAACCATTATTGTACATAGCATCCCCTGGGGTTACAGATGGGACAATGGGGGTTATTAATTCATCTGTAATGGCACCATCGAGTGGAAATTGCCATTGACATCCATGGGAGTTTGTGTGCCATAGTGCCTCTATCGGCTCCATCTCAATTGAATGAATAACACCCAATATGTATTTTGTACACTCCCTAAGCAAAATAAGTGGTTTGACGTAAACTTAATTAGAGAATAAACAAATATATACAGTATAGATATAGGCAGCAACGTTAAAAATTCTAGGGAAATTACCTCTGCGCTGGGCTGTGATCGTGCTTGGCCGCACTTGAGCCGCGGTCCACCACGTGATGCACGGGGAACTTGTATCGCGCCTCATCTGTATATAGATCTAGGTCATACACTTTTCATTGAACACATCATGGGTGAAGGGGATCAGGATAAATATCTAGCTCTGGGTCTTTTCAATATTTGACATTCTTCTGAAGTTTTCCAACTCTTGACAAATATACACAATGTTGGTCAGAGATACGAAGTTTAACTTGGGTGGATATTCTCTTTGTTTTTTATTATAACGGATGCAGTTCTTTAATGCGTGCTAATATCTGTTCCAAATCTACCCGTAATCTTTCAGGAACCCTATACAAAGCAACGTACAGATTCCTTTTTATCTACTTCTAAAACTTGTCACAATTTTTGTATAATCTTGTAACTTTGACCCAGTTAATCGAAAAATCATAAACTCCCTCGACAAAATAATTAAATCAATGCTTCTCATTGATTGTAGGTGGACTGCAAATATTATAAATTTTACTTCAAGTAGCTGTATACCACAGTGCATTTATTTTCTATCACCACTGAAGATCTAATGATTAGATTAGTTTATGCTATATTTACGGGTATTATATATACACCGATTTTTATTGCTAGTGTTTATTTTTATATTTATCACTAATGTATCCACCTTTAATATTTATACTGGTTTGTTTTTGTTAGTTTTGTATAGCACACAGTGCATTTTATGCGATTTTAGTATTGATTATATCATTTTTCTAACAATAATATCATACTATTTGCCGTTTTCGATTGTGTGTTGAATCAGCAGAGCTGATTCCAGTCTTCTTTGAGCTTTTTTTGCCGTGTTTACGTGGACTTTGCCCTATAAAACTGGCTATGACACATCAACCAATCAACTCCTGAGGAAGTCACGCAACGTGACGAAACGCGTAGAGACGCGGTGACGTCATCTCAGGCGGGCGTGTGGGAGGAGGTACTGTGTTCTCGTTACCTTTCAGCTGCTCTGCCTGTATTTCCAACGGTGCATTACAGAAGGAAGCTCTTTTGAGCACTTGAAACGCTGCAGGGCTCGTGGCAGGAGTCAGATGCAGCTACACCAGATGCACAGTATCACTATGCCCCCCACCCCCCCCCCCCCCTGCTCCTGTAGATGACGCCCCATACAGTTTCTCTCCAATGTACATGTTATTTTAACCTTTTGTAAGTGTATCTCCTAAGGACACTCTCCTTAATAAATTTACCCATTTTTGTACACAGTTACGCGCTATGAAGCGTGTGCTTTTTTTTGTGTTATGTATTAAAATATATTGAGAATTAAAAAAATATATATATATATTATATACATATAACCCCTCTTTATTTTACCTCAGATTATATGGCCTATCACTGAGGTGGGAGCCTGAGTCCTATGGGTTATTGTTTAATTCTTATAGTGTGAGCTACATGTTGTGTGAGACTGTAGTGACAAGATACAACACAGTGGTAATGAATTATAACAATTTTTATATTCTCATAGCTATAATTTGTGGTGTTGCATATCTCATATGAATTAGTACGGTGACTTAATCTCAGAATCACTCCATACACATATTTAAGCAAACTATACCAACAGTGCGAACGCTGTGCAAACAAATAATAACTTTTATCTCTGTCTGGCCTCCCAATCATGGGGTACTGGCCTGTAGATCCTGGTGCGCTAGCACAATCGTTGCAGCTCATAAACTGTGTGTGTGTTGCAGGCCTGGTGCTTCATAAAGATCAAACTGATGGCAATATAACTGCAGTTTAAATCCTTTGTGGGTTAGCTCACCCACTCCAACCTGGTGTAATTCATGCACAGCCGGGCTCCCTAATCTCTCTCTGTAGTAGCCTCACTCCCTCGGCTCCCTTTCCAACTGTCACTCCACTGGCTAAGCACAGTCACATGGTCCAGTGGAATGTAATTCTTAAAGGGGCCATGTCCTGTGCTGATAGCAGATACAGGGGGTTACAGTAGTATCAATCACAAAATCTGAGTGGGAATCAGGTAGTCCATGTGTAATCCCAAATAGTAAAGTGAATCCAAGTTTCCTCCGTGGATTAGTCTGAGTTACTGGTATCCTCTGAGAACATATTGAATGGGTGAAATGACATCACAATACCGTGCAGGTCATAGTACAATGAGTAATGGAATGGAGTGTTGTTCTAAGGTTCTAAGGTTTCTATGTTTCTTTATGAAGTTCAGATGCATCAGACCTTGACTCAACAGTGATTATCCCTGAAGCCTTTCATATTCTCTCCACACAACTTTCTGCTGAGGTCTGTCACTTTTATCTTACTTATTTATGGTACCAACGTCTCCGTCTGCTGATGAAGGCCCCATAGCTGACCAAAACATTGGTATAATTTCTTGACCACAATACAAACTTTTTTGATTCACTCAGTGTGCTGTGTCCTTTATCCAAGTTCCTGCCTGGGTATTGTACGGTATATATGGTTAATCGTAGATACATGCTGGGCTGCCAAGAGTGAGTTCGTGCCCCAGTGAAATGTTTTTTTCCGGGACACTTAGCAGCTCTTTTCTCTCCCGCACTTAGATGTGTGGCCGCCTCTTTGCTTACGGCCTCCTTCTCCATCTGAACCACAGCGTAAAATGACGCCGCTGACGTCACCGTGACGGTGTCGCGTTGCCATGATAACACGACGTTCTGATGTCATTTAATACTGCCGTTCAGAAGGAGAAGGAGGGCGGCAGCAAGGAGTGACAAATAATGATACTACCGAGAAAGCGAAAACATGCAACATAGTCGGGTCCCGGGCCCCCTTTCAGACCCTGTTAATTTGTACCAGCTTCTCCCCCCTTTTCCTTTGTAGTGGTGTGTGTGCACATTTTAAGTTTTGGTGGGTGAAAAAGGCAACAAAAAACCTCCACCGTTAGCATATAGCCAATAAAGAATATCACTTGTGAGCACAATCACATGTCTTAGACAGGTCTACAAACCTGCCTTTCACCATTATCATCTAGCATACAGTGCTTCCACTGCAGCAAGGGATTCTGGGATATGAATGTGCTCACAAGTGATATTCTTTATTGGCTATATGCTAACGCTGGAGATTTTTTGTTGCCTTTTTCACCCACCATGACTTAAAATGTGTTAGGTAAATCCACCCAGCCTTGAAAATTGCAAAGCCAGTACAACAAACCTCACATTGATGAGACCCATTAAGGTTGAAGCATGTCTGTGCGTCAGTTTGACTGGCTTTGCATCTAATCCCATGCTGTGCGTAAAAGCTGTGTGAACAGCAGAGCATTTGCTTATATGGGGTCCATGTAAATGGATTTCAGGCAAAAGGTGACACATTGTGTGCTCATTTGCATGTAATTTCCCAGAATCCCTTGCTGCAGTGGAAGCACTGTATGTTAGGTGATAATGGTTGAAAGGCGGGGTTGCAGACCTGTCTAAGACATGTGAATGTGCTCACAATTTATATTTTCATTTGCTATATACAGTGTGTGTGTGTGTGTGTGTGTGTGTGTGTGTGTGTGTGTGTGTGTGTGTGTGTGTGTGTGTGTGTGTGTGTGTGTGTGTGTATCTTCCAAATGTTTACTAACAATGCAGTTGCCCACAAGATGGGGACATTTGAGAATCTCTGCGCTTTACTGCATATGGACCCCATTATTATCTGTTGCAGCAATGAAAACTTGAAATAGATTAATAAACTATACATAAGAATTTTTGTTGTAAGTGAAAAATTATAAACTAATCACCGTAAAAAAAAAAAAAAAGAAGAATTGTACTGACTGTTAAGCACCCCTTCCTATAACTTTCATCACTAAGCTATGAGATAAAGAAAAAAGACACAATGGGAACCACAAAAAAAAGTGCACAGACAGGCACCTAATTCAGATGTGTCCCTTAATTTTTTTTTTTAATATATACAAAGGAGAGCACTGGAAAAACAAAATAAATAAACACAGATTTTACCAACAAATTAACATGGAGAACTGGATTCTTCAGGTCCTTAAATATAAAAAAACATATATAGGTTATTTGTAAATTCACACAGTGGTTCTTCCAGCATCTTAATATATTCATATAATCCAGCACATGTATATGTACTTGTTTATATATGAAATCATTTTATACAAAGTTATCTACAACCATTTTTCCGTATACTGCACTGTTCATTTTTAGTAAGTATTACAGTCCTTCCAAACGAAGACCGATACAAAACAGTCTTATTGCAATATATTTACTTTGCTTTGGATGTGTAATCAAGGCTGGCATTATTGAACGCTCTTTTGTGCAGTTGTATTCATGTTTCACACTACTGCAAACATCTTTACCAGTGAGATGAAAGAGCTTTCAGCACACTCATTTTCTACTACTACTGTAAGACCTAAGGAAGGTCCCACAGTCAGTAAATAAGGCTACTAACAATTGGTCATGAGGGATCTGTGCTTGTACCTTTTCTCATCTCAGTACTAAAAGAATCTAGAGGCCGTTGACCTGTTAAAGTGAGCTCCCTATCATGTTTTCTTTCAACATGCTTCCTTTATATTCTTCTTGTTTATTGCTCAGTATATTATTTTCGCAATTACACTTTTTCCGTTCGTGGTATATGCCAAGTACAGATGATGCAAGTACCCCAGATCATATTAAGCACAAAAAAATCCCAGTCAGCAGATCACAAATTCTGCTTCGGGTGGGTCAATCAGTTTGATTTTGGTCCTCTGTAGATATGTTTCTTGTTTTATGTATAGCCTGGCCTTCGGCAGCTATTGCTAATTCTGGGCCTTTCCTCTGTCAGTCCTGTTAGAACGGGCAGTGGAAAGGTTCATTCCTTCAGTTAGCCTGTTTGTGAGTTTCAGCTCTGAAGTATTGTAGCAATATTCAGAGGCGGGCCTAAGCAACCTTTGAGCATGTTAATCCAAAGGGTGGATATGGGTTGGAACACCCCCGGATGTGTGTGTGAGACAATCGTTATCCAGCTTTGAGTTGTAATGATTCAAAGTTAGAGACACTCCCTGAGGATATTCAAATTGAGACATGTCTCCAAAAATATAGTATGTTAGTTAGTGATCAGGAGTTAGTCTTCAGAGAGAGCTGAGAGAGATAGCAAGCCAAGAAGAGTTCTCTCCCTCCTGCCCCACCTGGGTGAGGAGGGAGGGGAATTCAAGCTGCCATGAGCAGAGGGGCAGAGATTACTCCAAGCCTGTGATATCATGCTGTATGCTGTCTGCACATCTATGCTGCTCTGAATAAAGATCCACAGAAAAGAAGCTGCTGTGTGTGTCCCTGTGTATGGAGAATGGAGTGTCAGTGGGGGTCTCTCCTCTGTAGACCCCAGGGGATCCCTGCTGGCTGGAGGCACTGTGCACCCTGAGAGAACAAGGTAACCTGTCCCACACCACACCTCCTGTCCCTGTCCTGGGTTCTCCCCACAACACCGCGGAGCACTCAGCCCTCCTGTTTACCAGCAGGTCACAGCACCCAGACCACTCAGTGACCATAAGGAGTGTACCCCCAATCTCATGTCAGGTGGGGTACCATAGAAGGGTTACATATGTATTAGGTGGTAGAGCCTGATTGGGTCGTCATGGATCATATCCTCTGCGGCATTGCTTTCAGCTTTTAACTGCTTACTGTTGAGGTATATGCTGGATCTAGAAACGATATTGCCAGGCTTCAGGGGTTTTCTGTCCTCCACACAATCTTGAGCATCTATATGGCTGCCTTTCTTTTTTTTATTTTTCCTGGGCTTTTTAGGGCTGAGGTCCAGTGCTGCATAACACACTTGTTCCTCAAATTCCACCTGAAGAATATAGTAAACAAATAAAATAAAAGGAAAATGTGATCAACAGTCTTTCTTTCAAAGTTTGTAATAAAATAATAATAAAATATGCCAATTTATGTCTGTAGAACAAAAAAAATCAAAGTAACATCTCTTCCAAGGTAGAAAAAATGGGGAATCTTTTTCCTTGAAAAAGCACCATAGGTGGCGTGAAATGCGTGGGTGGATTTTTTTCACTGTCTTTATGTTTTTTATGTAGCCTAATAAATTGTTTTTAATTTTCTATGGCTGGTGGGTTTCCCCATTTTTTTCTACCTTGGAGCAGCTGTTACTTTGATCCTTTTTTGTTCTGTCTACTTTTTTGATCGAGGAAACGCCACCGGGGGCAAACCGGAGGACGCACACAGTTTAGCAGCAGCCATGCTAGCAGCTTCAATCCAAAGGAGTCACAGGGCGGTGCTTAATAGTGAGTAGAGGCTACTCACACCGGCTTAACCGAGGACTCAGGGATTTTTGCTTATAGCTCTATAAAACATCTCCCTTAAACATTATGTCTCCTCCTGTTCTCCAGTACAATTCGATGTGATATAGCTGCAGCAGACCTTCCTTTATAACCCGATTTTTCTCCTCACGTGCCACCTGACTTCCTCTTTCTTTCTTCGTCTGCTTTCTGGGTAAACTTTATAGCTATCTGACTCTCCTTATCTGCTACCAACCAGGCTATGTGCATTATGATGGCACGTGCCAGATACAAAGCCTACCAGTTACAGCACATGGAACATAACGTTCCTAGCAGCACCCTCTTTGGAATGTTCGAGAGGATCCAAACCATGACTATGGTTTTTATACATAAAGTAAACCTTCCAAGTTTGGTTGCCCTAGGTCTTATAGTTTGGCGTGCATAATGAGAGAGAGAGAGAGAGAGAGAGAGAGAGAGAGAGAGAGAGAGAGAGAGAGAGAGAGAGAGAGAGAGAGAGGAGAGAGAAGAGAGAGAAGAGAGAGAATAGATATTGCTTTTAAAATGCTTTTATTCCTTAATCTGACCAGTCAAGACTTTCTACCACATCAGCCTCACCAATGTATACATCTTCCTTTACCTCATCCAGGCTGTGTCAAGCGTATAGTAATGATTACACATTGAAAATGTGAAGCTGTTCAGAGTTCTCTACTGTGATCAGAGCATTCGTGTATGTTTGTGTCTTGCTTGGAAATATAAAATAGAAGACAGCACCTGGAATTCTTCTGTTTCTCTCTTGGGGTGTTGCCATCTGTTCATAACAACATTCATCTATGCAACCATAAAAAGAAAAAAAAATGATTAAATGCTTTTTTTTTTTTTTTTTAAAGGTTAAAGACCTAATAACTTTAATAAAGAAGAAAGCAGATTTAAGCTGATACCACCATAAATCTCTTTAAATCACAGAATAGTAATCTACTGCAGTTTTAACTTGTGTTAATAAGAACGGCATAGAATTGGCATTATCTGGTGATGTAACCTCAATGTTGATGACATCAGTCAACATTTGTATTAGGTTCTTTTGTACGTGCACACACAGGGTCCCTGTGATCTGCTGCAGCTGACATAATTAGAAATGGCTATATGTCAAAGTTATTGGTTTATATATAAAAAAATAAATAAGGGGTGGGTACATTTACAAATGTTATCTCTAAGTACTGTCTGTGTAAAAATGGTACCAAGAAAATGGACTGAATCTGAAAATTGCCCATCCTTGGAAGCCTGATGGGAGCTTTGTTACAAGATTAATTACTGATCATTACCCTCTTAGCAATAATGTCCCCCCTGCAGAGGAAATCCTAGCCGTTTGTTTTGTTGTTTTCTTTAATTTTTTTAAATACAGAATTCAAGCAGGGGGTCTCCGGAGTGGAACCCCATTAATTTCACATCTGGGGACCCCCTGCTTCCAGAGGTACTTACCTCCGTGGTGGGTGCCGGAAGCCACTCCAGGGTTCACATTACGACTGCTTTTCAAAGCTCGCGAGCCAATAGGAAGCCGTAATGTCATCAGGTGCAACTTCCTATTGGCCCATGTGATCGGGGGCTTTAAACTGCAGAAAACTGCAGGAGATACAGGCACCCCCTTCGGAGGACAGTATCTTCGGAAGCAGGGGGACCCCAGAGCTGAAATTAATGGGGTTCTGCTCCCGAGACCGTCTGCTTCATTCTTGTATTAAAGAAATGAAGGGGGGGGGGGGGCGGTTTGGATCTGTCCTCTAAAACCTCATCTGAAAATGATTTAGATCAATGCAGAGAGAAGCTTTACTATTAGCAATTAAAAGGGATATTGAAATACTGTATATATATACATACATACACTGGTTGTGGGGCAATAACCTGTCTGTGATTGAGAATGTGTGCTTGTCCGTTACATCCTCAGTAGATTATTATTCTCTTTGTCTACACTCTGATTTTTCCCTGTAAATAATCTTCTATTCATTTACCTCCTATTTTGAATATACGTCTTAATGTAGTACTGTACTTTTATTGCTGCAATCCTATTATATGTAGCCCTGGTAAGAAATGGTGCTATAGTTCTATCCTCCTCCTGGTATAATCCCTGGTAAGGGCAGGTTGCCTGGAGTTATAATGGGTTCCCCCCACTTCAAGCACTTGCCCTGAGTGGTGGAGGTAGGTCACCTGACCCTGTGTCAAAGCAAGAGACACAGGGGCGGTGCCTGCTGAGATCATAAAAGAGCAGTGCATTTCCTATTTAGTGTGTTCTGTTCTGTCAGTCTGAGAGTAGTGAGTGAGTGAGTTAGTGAGGAGAGGAGTGATCAGCTCATGAGTAGAGCTGAAATAGCTGTAGTTAGTGAGGTGGACCAAATACCTCTCACCCTGCTTAGGGGGTGAGGGAAGAGCTAGCCCCACTCTGGATGCCCTTTGGGTCCAGAGTGACGGCAGGGAACATCATAAGGGAGAACAGTTAGTGGACTGTGCATCAACTGTACCTGTCGGCTGCTGCTGCTGCTGCCCAAGAGAATAAAGAGACTGCTGCTTTTAAAGATAATCCGTGTGTGAGACTGGAATCTCTCATCCCTGTGGGGAATCTCTGTGGTAAGGATTCCTCCCCGCATTCCTGGGGCTTACTATAGATGGAGGCGCTTGTTACGCCGGTGCTGCCCGCAGACCAGACCCGTCCCCTGAGCTGAAGGGGGAAGTGGTAATACACGCACCCGCAGCAAAGGGAGCGTGTCCGTAGTGTGGTATGAAGCGTTGCCAGGCCAGGTGTAGTAAGGTAGACAATACTTGCCGGTACCGGTTGTAGAGATAGAGTGAATGATGCCTTTCCGAAGTCAGGGAGTGGAGAGTGGAGATAGGTCGTAGTCCAAGCCGAGTTCAAGGGGTTACCAGAGTGAGCGTTGTCCAAGGAGTGCCGAGATCGAGAGCCAGAGGCGTAGTCGTACGAGCTGCGTCAGAACCTGTGAAAACACTGAGAGAATCCAGAAGTACTTCCATACAGAGACTATGTCGAGCAAAGACTGAGCAGAGAGGAGCTAGATAAAGCAGGAAGGTCTAATTAGGAACGGAGGCGGGACAGGAAGAGCTACAGGGAGACACTGCAGATTGGTGCAGGCATAACAGGCCAGGTGAGTCTTGTTAGTAACCTGAGTATGCCCGTGCAGTGTGCGGGGGCGGAGCCTGAGGTCCGGGGGACGGGAATAAGAGTGTGCAGACTGAGCTTGCTCCGTAACTCGTGTACGCGTGTGAACAGAGCCAGTGGATGGTGCAGGTGTGCGTGCAGGAGGGCGTGGGCGCGCCCGGCGCTGTGCAGAGGAATCGCCGAGGGGAGTGATTCCGCGACGCGTGTTGAAGGCCATCTTCCATTCATCCCCCTTCCTGATGCGCACCAGGTTATAGGCACCATGTAGATCTAACTTGGAAAAAATCTTGGCCCCCTGTAATTTATCGAACAGTTCGGTAATAAGGGGAAGGGGTAACGATTTTTAATAGTGATGTGGTTTAAACCCCTGTAGTCGATGCAAGGCCTCAACGATCCGTCCTTTTTCTTGACGAAGAAAAACCCAGCCCCTGCTGGGGAATTGGAGTGACGAATAAAGCCTTTCTTGAGATTCTCCTGGATATATTCATCCATAGCGTGAGATTCTGGTAACGACAAGGGGCAGGTCTTGGACTTGGGTAGGGAGTAGAGTTTTGGGAAGCAAGGAGCACAGCTGAAGTAGAAGTCTGCAGGGAGAATCCTGTAGAAAAAATGAATAAAGGGCACAACTCCGTGCTAAAACTGAGGGTGATTTATTGGATAAATGCACAGGGACAGAAACACAGCCCACACACCGACATGTTTCGTCCCACGGGACTTTATCAAGGTGTACCACATCACTATACCTCCATACCTTTAATACACCCGTTTTGCGCCAAAATCGCCCAACCGAGTACACTGCGCATGCGCGCCGGCGACGCGTCGCATCTCCGTGACATCGCCTCCCCTCTGGCACTAGTCCTAGAGTCAGAGACCACGTCACTGGGATGCGTCCGTTTCCACCCTGGAACGCATGCCAGCTGTGCTCCTATTGGGCGAAGGCGGAAGAGGGATGAAAGCTACATTTTTTTACACTCAACAACTTTATTAATGTTAAAAAAAGAGACAAACATATTTTGCCCATAGCTAAACTTTGCAAACAGACACAGTGCTACTTTAGTTTAGGGTTACATTAAAAACAAACACTAATCACATTGAATAACCTTTGATAAATAAAGAGAAAGAAGATGTTTTAAGCAGTCACAAAGCTACATTTAGACTTCAATCATTTTAGAAGACTATATTCTAATCTAAGTAGATAAGTGTATTTAGGGAAGTGTATATGTTAAGGGGGGTAAGCAGGGTAAACCATATCTGCGGTAGTCGCGCTGACTGACCGCTAGGTCCCATGTTCATGTCCCCCCTTGACCTAGTATTATATACATGCTGGAATTATTTATAGAAGTTCCTATCTACCTATATGCTGTAATACAGCTTGTGAGTCCATACACTTGTATGAGCGTCAATCTCTACGTTTATACATATTGGGTAGGGAGTAACCGGGAACTAGATCGATCGGACAATCGTAAGTCCTGTGTGGCGGCAAGAGGTCTGACTGTACCTTATTGAAAACGTCCCGGAATTGATGGTAAATGGAAGGTAGAATAACTTCGGGAACAGAGGTATTGGCCAGCAGTTGATGAGTCTCGTCTGACCTCGGCCTCCAGGAAATGGGAGCAGAGGAAGTCCAGTCAATGAGAGGATTGTTAAGCTGTAGCCAAGGAAGACCAAGGGTGATGGGTATCCCAGGAGCGTGAGTGGCATCGAGAACTAAGATCTCCTTGTGCAGATGTGAGGACAGAAGCAAGTGAGCCGTCTCTAAGGAGATGTGGGCCGGGGTAAGAGGACGTCCATCGATACAGACGAGTGCGATGGGAACCTTCTTTCTCACGAGTGGTATGCGGTTTAACCTGGCGAATTCAAGATCCACGAAGTTTCCTCCAGCTCCTGAGTCAATGAAAGCGGCGGTAGAAGTCTTGAACTTATCGCCTGAAAGGGAGACTCTAAGTCTGTGGTTCCGAGAGGGGGTAACCAGGCTCACTAATAAAGGTCAAGCCACTTGGCTGCCAGAATGCCCTGCTTCAGCACAGACCAGAAAGGCATTGTGATAAGCGTATCCCCGGTATAGTCAGGGGTTAATGGGAGTCGTCCCCGTCCCCCCAGTATACGGCCAGAACCATGGACCCGGTACTTGTGGTTCGGACTCTCTCCAACCAGCCATAATGTTGTGAGAGTGAAATTATGTCTAAGTCCAGCTTTGGTACATTAGAAGCAACTCTGAAACTTAACCTAAGCGTTTTTCGAAGCTACTTTTTGGCTAACTTCTTATAGGAAGGTCTAGGAGCTCTGAAAATGAACGTGCGCGTCTTTCACTCTTCCCGAGGGACTTAGAAGAAATTTGTGATATTTTTTATTAAAATGGTGTATAAAGGTATATATATAAATATATTTTATGCACTGTATATGAGCTGGCAATTTCTAAGTCTGTGGTTCCGAGAGGGGGTAACCAGGCTCACTAATAAAGGTCAAGCCACTTGGCTGCCAGAATGCCCTGCTTCAGCACAGACCAGAAAGGCATTGTGATAAGCGTATCCCCGGTATAGTCAGGGGTTAATGGGAGTCGTCCCCGTCCCCCCAGTATACGGCCAGAACCATGGACCCGGTACTTGTGGTTCGGACTCTCTCCAACCAGCCATAATGTTGTGAGAGTGAAATTATGTCTAAGTCCAGCTTTGGTACATTAGAAGCAACTCTGAAACTTAACCTAAGCGTTTTTCGAAGCTACTTTTTGGCTAACTTCTTATAGGAAGGTCTAGGAGCTCTGAAAATGAACGTGCGCGTCTTTCACTCTTCCCGAGGGACTTAGAAGAAATTTGTGATATTTTTTATTAAAATGGTGTATAAAGGTATATATATAAATATATTTTATGCACTGTATATGAGCTGGCAATTTCTAAGTCTGTGGTTCCGAGAGGGGGTAACCAGGCTCACTAATAAAGGTCAAGCCACTTGGCTGCCAGAATGCCCTGCTTCAGCACAGACCAGAAAGGCATTGTGATAAGCGTATCCCCGGTATAGTCAGGGGTTAATGGGAGTCGTCCCCGTCCCCCCAGTATACGGCCAGAACCATGGACCCGGTACTTGTGGTTCGGACTCTCTCCAACCAGCCATAATGTTGTGAGAGTGAAATTATGTCTAAGTCCAGCTTTGGTACATTAGAAGCAACTCTGAAACTTAACCTAAGCGTTTTTCGAAACTACTTTTTGGCTAACTTCTTATAGGAAGGTCTAGGAGCTCTGAAAATGAACGTGCGCGTCTTTCACTCTTCCCGAGGGACTTAGAAGAATTTTGTGATATTTTTTATTAAATGGTGTATAAGGGTATATATATAAATATATTTTATGCACTGTATATGAGCTGGCGATTTCTAAGTCTGTGGTTCCGAGAGGGGGTAACCAGGCTCACTAATAAAGGTCAAGCCACTTGGCTGCCAGAATGCCCTGCTTCAGCACAGACCAGAAAGGCATTGTGATAAGCGTATCCCCGGTATAGTCAGGGGTTAATGGGAGTCGTCCCCGTCCCCCCAGTATACGGCCAGAACCATGGACCCGGTACTTGTGGTTCGGACTGTCTCCAACCAGCCATAATGTTGTGAGAGTGAAATTATGTCTAAGTCCAGCTTTGGTACATTAGAAGCAACTCTGAAACTTAACCTAAGCGTTTTTCGAAGCTACTTTTTGGCTAACTTCTTATAGGAAGGTCTAGGAGCTCTGAAAATGAACGTGCGCGTCTTTCACTCTTCCCGAGGGACTTAGAAGAATTTTGTGATATTTTTTATTAAATGGTGTATAAGGGTATATATATAAATATATTTTATGCACTGTATATGAGCTGGCGATTTCTAAGTCTGTGGTTCCGAGAGGGGGTAACCAGGCTCACTAATAAAGGTCAAGCCACTTGGCTGCCAGAATGCCCTGCTTCAGCACAGACCAGAAAGGCATTGTGATAAGCGTATCCCCGGTATAGTCAGGGGTTAATGGGAGTCGTCCCCGTCCCCCCAGTATACGGCCAGAACCATGGACCCGGTACTTGTGGTTCGGACTCTCTCCAACCAGCCATAATGTTGTGAGAGTGAAATTATGTCTAAGTCCAGCTTTGGTACATTAGAAGCAACTCTGAAACTTAACCTAAGCATTTTTCGAAGCTACTTTTTGGCTAACTTCTTATAGGAAGGTCTAGGAGCTCTGAAAATGAACGTGCGCGTCTTTCACTCTTCCCGAGGGACTTAGAAGAATTTTGTGATATTTTTTATTAAAATGGTGTATAAGGGTATATATATAAATATATTTTATGCACTGTATATTAGCTGGCGATTTCTAAGTCTGTGGTTCAGAGAGGGGGTAACCAGGCTCACTAATAAAGGTCAAGCCACTTGGCTGCCAGAATGCCCTGCTTCAGCACAGACCAGAAAGGCATTGTGATAAGCGTATCCCCGGTATAGTCAGGGGTTAATGGGAGTCGTCCCCGTCCCCCCAGTATACGGCCAGAACCATGGACCCGGTACTTGTGGTTCGGACTGTCTCCAACCAGCCATAATGTTGTGAGAGTGAAATTATGTCTAAGTCCAGCTTTGGTACATTAGAAGCAACTCTGAAACTTAACCTAAGCGTTTTTCGAAGCTACTTTTTGGCTAACTTCTTATAGGAAGGTCTAGGAGCTCTGAAAATGAACGTGCGCGTCTTTCACTCTTCCCGAGGGACTTAGAAGAATTTTGTGATATTTTTTATTAAATGGTGTATAAGGGTATATATATAAATATATTTTATGCACTGTATATGAGCTGGCGATTTCTAAGTCTGTGGTTCCGAGAGGGGGTAACCAGGCTCACTAATAAAGGTCAAGCCACTTGGCTGCCAGAATGCCCTGCTTCAGCACAGACCAGAAAGGCATTGTGATAAGCGTATCCCCGGTATAGTCAGGGGTTAATGGGAGTCATCCCCGTCCCCCCAGTATACGGCCAGAACCATGGACCCGGTACTTGTGGTTCGGACTCTCTCCAACCAGCCATAATGTTGTGAGAGTGAAATTATGTCTAAGTCCAGCTTTGGTACATTAGAAGCAACTCTGAAACTTAACCTAAGCGTTTTTCGAAGCTACTTTTTGGCTAACTTCTTATAGGAAGGTCTAGGAGCTCTGAAAATGAACGTGCGCGTCTTTCACTCTTCCCGAGGGACTTAGAAGAATTTTGTGATATTTTTTATTAAAATGGTGTATAAGGGTATATATATAAATATATTTTATGCACTGTATATTAGCTGGCGATTTCTAAGTCTGTGGTTCAGAGAGGGGGTAACCAGGCTCACTAATAAAGGTCAAGCCACTTGGCTGCCAGAATGCCCTGCTTCAGCACAGACCAGAAAGGCATTGTGATAAGCGTATCCCCGGTATAGTCAGGGGTTAATGGGAGTCGTCCCCGTCCCCCCAGTATACGGCCAGAACCATGGACCCGGTACTTGTGGTACGGACTCTCTCCAACCAGTCATAATGTTGTGAGAGTGAAATTATGTCTAAGTCCAGCTTTGGTACATTAGAAGCAACTCTGAAACTTAACCTAAGCGTTTTTCGAAGCTACTTTTTGGCTAACTTCTTATAGGAAGGTCTAGGAGCTCTGAAAATGAACGTGCGCGTCTTTCACTCTTCCCGAGGGACTTAGAAGAATTTTGTGATATTTTTTATTAAATGGTGTATAAGGGTATATATATAAATATATTTTATGCACTGTATATGAGCTGGCGATTTCTAAGTCTGTGGTTCCGAGAGGGGGTAACCAGGCTCACTAATAAAGGTCAAGCCACTTGGCTGCCAGAATGCCGTGCTTCAGCACAGACCAGAAAGGCATTGTGATAAGCGTATCCCCGGTATAGTCAGGGGTTAATGGGAGTCGTCCCCGCCCCCCCAGTATACGGCCAGAACCATGGACCCGGTACTTGTGGTTCGGACTCTCTCCAACCAGCCATAATGTTGTGAGAGTGAAATTATGTCTAAGTCCAGCTTTGGTACATTAGAAGCAACTCTGAAACTTAACCCTAAGCGTTTTTCGAAGCTACTTTTTGGCTAACTTCTTATAGGAAGGTCTAGGAGCTCTGAAAATGAACGTGCGCGTCTTTCACTCTTCCCGAGGGACTTAGAAGAATTTTGTGATATTTTTTATTAAAATGGTGTATAAGGGTATATATATAAATATATTTTATGCACTGTATATGAGCTGGCGATTTCTAAGTCTGTGGTTCCGAGAGGGGGTAACCAGGCTCACTAATAAAGGTCAAGCCACTTGGCTGCCAGAATGCCCTGCTTCAGCACAGACCAGAAAGGCATTGTGATAAGCGTATCCCCGGTATAGTCAGGGGTTAATGGGAGTCGTCCCCGTCCCCCCAGTATACGGCCAGAACCATGGACCCGGTACTTGTGGTTTGGACTGTCTCCAACCAGCCATAATGTTGTGAGAGTGAAATTATGTCTAAGTCCAGCTTTGGTACATTAGAAGCAACTCTGAAACTTAACCTAAGTGTTTTTCGAAGCTACTTTTTGGCTAACTTCTTATAGGAAGGTCTAGGAGCTCTGAAAATGAACGTGCGCGTCTTTCACTCTTCCCGAGGGACTTAGAAGAATTTTGTGATATTTTTTATTAAAATGGTGTATAAGGGTATATATATAAATATATTTTATGCACTGTATATGAGCTGGCGATTTCTAAGTCTGTGGTTCCGAGAGGGGGTAACCAGGCTCACTAATAAAGGTCAAGCCACTTGGCTGCCAGAATGCCCTGCTTCAGCACAGACCAGAAAGGCATTGTGATAAGCGTATCCCCGGTATAGTCAGGGGTTAATGGGAGTCGTCCCCGTCCCCCCAGTATACGGCCAGAACCATGGACCCGGTACTTGTGGTTCGGACTGTCTCCAACCAGCCATAATGTTGTGAGAGTGAAATTATGTCTAAGTCCAGCTTTGGTACATTAGAAGCAACTCTGAAACTTAACCTAAGCGTTTTTCGAAGCTACTTTTTGGCTAACTTCTTATAGGAAGGTCTAGGAGCTCTGAAAATGAACGTGCGCGTCTTTCACTCTTCCCGAGGGACTTAGAAGAATTTTGTGATATTTTTTATTAAAATGGTGTATAAGGGTATATATATAAATATATTTTATGCACTGTATATTAGCTGGCGATTTCTAAGTCTGTGGTTCAGAGAGGGGGTAACCAGGCTCACTAATAAAGGTCAAGCCACTTGGCTGCCAGAATGCCCTGCTTCAGCACAGACCAGAAAGGCATTGTGATAAGCGTATCCCCGGTATAGTCAGGGGTTAATGGGAGTCGTCCCCGTCCCCCCAGTATACGGCCAGAACCATGGACCCGGTACTTGTGGTTCGGACTCTCTATCCAACCAGCCATAATGTTGTGAGAGTGAAATTATGTCTAAGTCCAGCTTTGGTACATTAGAAGCAACTCTGAAACTTAACCTAAGCGTTTTTCGAAGCTACTTTTTGGCTAACTTCTTATAGGAAGGTCTAGGAGCTCTGAAAATGAACGTGCGCGTCTTTCACTCTTCCCGAGGGACTTAGAAGAATTTTGTGATATTTTTTATTAAATGGTGTATAAGGGTATATATATAAATATATTTTATGCACTGTATATGAGCTGGCGATTTCTAAGTCTGTGGTTCCGAGAGGGGGTAACCAGGCTCACTAATAAAGGTCAAGCCACTTGGCTGCCAGAATGCCCTGCTTCAGCACAGACCAGAAAGGCATTGTGATAAGCGTATCCCCGGTATAGTCAGGGGTTAATGGGAGTCGTCCCCGTCCCCCCAGTATACGGCCAGAACCATGGACCCGGTACTTGTGGTTCGGACTGTCTCCAACCAGCCATAATGTTGTGAGAGTGAAATTATGTCTAAGTCCAGCTTTGGTACATTAGAAGCAACTCTGAAACTTAACCTAAGCGTTTTTCGAAGCTACTTTTTGGCTAACTTCTTATAGGAAGGTCTAGGAGCTCTGAAAATGAACGTGCGCGTCTTTCACTCTTCCCGAGGGACTTAGAAGAATTTTGTGATATTTTTTATTAAATGGTGTATAAGGGTATATATATAAATATATTTTATGCACTGTATATGAGCTGGCGATTTCTAAGTCTGTGGTTCCGAGAGGGGGTAACCAGGCTCACTAATAAAGGTCAAGCCACTTGGCTGCCAGAATGCCCTGCTTCAGCACAGACCAGAAAGGCATTGTGATAAGCGTATCCCCGGTATAGTCAGGGGTTAATGGGAGTCATCCCCGTCCCCCCAGTATACGGCCAGAACCATGGACCCGGTACTTGTGGTTCGGACTCTCTCCAACCAGCCATAATGTTGTGAGAGTGAAATTATGTCTAAGTCCAGCTTTGGTACATTAGAAGCAACTCTGAAACTTAACCTAAGCGTTTTTCGAAGCTACTTTTTGGCTAACTTCTTATAGGAAGGTCTAGGAGCTCTGAAAATGAACGTGCGCGTCTTTCACTCTTCCCGAGGGACTTAGAAGAATTTTGTGATATTTTTTATTAAAATGGTGTATAAGGGTATATATATAAATATATTTTATGCACTGTATATTAGCTGGCGATTTCTAAGTCTGTGGTTCAGAGAGGGGGTAACCAGGCTCACTAATAAAGGTCAAGCCACTTGGCTGCCAGAATGCCCTGCTTCAGCACAGACCAGAAAGGCATTGTGATAAGCGTATCCCCGGTATAGTCAGGGGTTAATGGGAGTCGTCCCCGTCCCCCCAGTATACGGCCAGAACCATGGACCCGGTACTTGTGGTTCGGACTCTCTCCAACCAGTCATAATGTTGTGAGAGTGAAATTATGTCTAAGTCCAGCTTTGGTACATTAGAAGCAACTCTGAAACTTAACCTAAGCGTTTTTCGAAGCTACTTTTTGGCTAACTTCTTATAGGAAGGTCTAGGAGCTCTGAAAATGAACGTGCGCGTCTTTCACTCTTCCCGAGGGACTTAGAAGAATTTTGTGATATTTTTTATTAAAATGGTGTATAAGGGTATATATATAAATATATTTTATGCACTGTATATTAGCTGGCGATTTCTAAGTCTGTGGTTCAGAGAGGGGGTAACCAGGCTCACTAATAAAGGTCAAGCCACTTGGCTGCCAGAATGCCCTGCTTCAGCACAGACCAGAAAGGCATTGTGATAAGCGTATCCCCGGTATAGTCAGGGGTTAATGGGAGTCGTCCCCGTCCCCCCAGTATACGGCCAGAACCATGGACCCGGTACTTGTGGTTCGGACTGTCTCCAACCAGCCATAATGTTGTGAGAGTGAAATTATGTCTAAGTCCAGCTTTGGTACATTAGAAGCAACTCTGAAACTTAACCTAAGCGTTTTTCGAAGCTACTTTTTGGCTAACTTCTTATAGGAAGGTCTAGGAGCTCTGAAAATGAACGTGCGCGTCTTTCACTCTTCCCGAGGGACTTAGAAGAATTTTGTGATATTTTTTATTAAAATGGTGTATAAGGGTATATATATAAATATATTTTATGCACTGTATATGAGCTGGCGATTTCTAAGTCTGTGGTTCCGAGAGGGGGTAACCAGGCTCACTAATAAAGGTCAAGCCACTTGGCTGCCAGAATGCCCTGCTTCAGCACAGACCAGAAAGGCATTGTGATAAGCGTATCCCCGGTATAGTCAGGGGTTAATGGGAGTCGTCCCCGTCCCCCCAGTATACGGCCAGAACCATGGACCCGGTACTTGTGGTTCGGACTGTCTCCAACCAGCCATAATGTTGTGAGAGTGAAATTATGTCTAAGTCCAGCTTTGGTACATTAGAAGCAACTCTGAAACTTAACCTAAGCGTTTTTCGAAGCTACTTTTTGGCTAACTTCTTATAGGAAGGTCTAGGAGCTCTGAAAATGAACGTGCGCGTCTTTCACTCTTCCCGAGGGACTTAGAAGAATTTTGTGATATTTTTTATTAAATGGTGTATAAGGGTATATATATAAATATATTTTATGCACTGTATATGAGCTGGCGATTTCTAAGTCTGTGGTTCCGAGAGGGGGTAACCAGGCTCACTAATAAAGGTCAAGCCACTTGGCTGCCAGAATGCCCTGCTTCAGCACAGACCAGAAAGGCATTGTGATAAGCGTATCCCCGGTATAGTCAGGGGTTAATGGGAGTCATCCCCGTCCCCCCAGTATACGGCCAGAACCATGGACCCGGTACTTGTGGTTCGGACTCTCTCCAACCAGCCATAATGTTGTGAGAGTGAAATTATGTCTAAGTCCAGCTTTGGTACATTAGAAGCAACTCTGAAACTTAACCTAAGCGTTTTTCGAAGCTACTTTTTGGCTAACTTCTTATAGGAAGGTCTAGGAGCTCTGAAAATGAACGTGCGCGTCTTTCACTCTTCCCGAGGGACTTAGAAGAATTTTGTGATATTTTTTATTAAAATGGTGTATAAGGGTATATATATAAATATATTTTATGCACTGTATATTAGCTGGCGATTTCTAAGTCTGTGGTTCAGAGAGGGGGTAACCAGGCTCACTAATAAAGGTCAAGCCACTTGGCTGCCAGAATGCCCTGCTTCAGCACAGACCAGAAAGGCATTGTGATAAGCGTATCCCCGGTATAGTCAGGGGTTAATGGGAGTCGTCCCCGTCCCCCCAGTATACGGCCAGAACCATGGACCCGGTACTTGTGGTTCGGACTCTCTCCAACCAGTCATAATGTTGTGAGAGTGAAATTATGTCTAAGTCCAGCTTTGGTACATTAGAAGCAACTCTGAAACTTAACCTAAGCGTTTTTCGAAGCTACTTTTTGGCTAACTTCTTATAGGAAGGTCTAGGAGCTCTGAAAATGAACGTGCGCGTCTTTCACTCTTCCCGAGGGACTTAGAAGAATTTTGTGATATTTTTTATTAAAATGGTGTATAAGGGTATATATATAAATATATTTTATGCACTGTATATTAGCTGGCGATTTCTAAGTCTGTGGTTCAGAGAGGGGGTAACCAGGCTCACTAATAAAGGTCAAGCCACTTGGCTGCCAGAATGCCCTGCTTCAGCACAGACCAGAAAGGCATTGTGATAAGCGTATCCCCGGTATAGTCAGGGGTTAATGGGAGTCGTCCCCGTCCCCCCAGTATACGGCCAGAACCATGGACCCGGTACTTGTGGTTCGGACTGTCTCCAACCAGCCATAATGTTGTGAGAGTGAAATTATGTCTAAGTCCAGCTTTGGTACATTAGAAGCAACTCTGAAACTTAACCTAAGCGTTTTTCGAAGCTACTTTTTGGCTAACTTCTTATAGGAAGGTCTAGGAGCTCTGAAAATGAACGTGCGCGTCTTTCACTCTTCCCGAGGGACTTAGAAGAATTTTGTGATATTTTTTATTAAAATGGTGTATAAGGGTATATATATAAATATATTTTATGCACTGTATATGAGCTGGCGATTTCTAAGTCTGTGGTTCCGAGAGGGGGTAACCAGGCTCACTAATAAAGGTCAAGCCACTTGGCTGCCAGAATGCCCTGCTTCAGCACAGACCAGAAAGGCATTGTGATAAGCGTATCCCCGGTATAGTCAGGGGTTAATGGGAGTCGTCCCCGTCCCCCCAGTATACGGCCAGAACCATGGACCCGGTACTTGTGGTTCGGACTCTCTCCAACCAGCCATAATGTTGTGAGAGTGAAATTATGTCTAAGTCCAGCTTTGGTACATTAGAAGCAACTCTGAAACTTAACCTAAGCGTTTTTCGAAGCTACTTTTTGGCTAACTTCTTATAGGAAGGTCTAGGAGCTCTGAAAATGAACGTGCGCGTCTTTCACTCTTCCCGAGGGACTTAGAAGAATTTTGTGATATTTTTTATTAAAATGGTGTATAAGGGTATATATATAAATATATTTTATGCACTGTATATTAGCTGGCGATTTCTAAGTCTGTGGTTCAGAGAGGGGGTAACCAGGCTCACTAATAAAGGTCAAGCCACTTGGCTGCCAGAATGCCCTGCTTCAGCACAGACCAGAAAGGCATTGTGATAAGCGTATCCCCGGTATAGTCAGGGGTTAATGGGAGTCGTCCCCGTCCCCCCAGTATACGGCCAGAACCATGGACCCGGTACTTGTGGTTCGGACTCTCTCCAACCAGCCATAATGTTGTGAGAGTGAAATTATGTCTAAGTCCAGCTTTGGTACATTAGAAGCAACTCTGAAACTTAACCTAAGCGTTTTTCGAAGCTACTTTTTGGCTAACTTCTTATAGGAAGGTCTAGGAGCTCTGAAAATGAACGTGCGCGTCTTTCACTCTTCCCGAGGGACTTAGAAGAATTTTGTGATATTTTTTATTAAATGGTGTATAAGGGTATATATATAAATATATTTTATGCACTGTATATGAGCTGGCGATTTCTAAGTCTGTGGTTCCGAGAGGGGGTAACCAGGCTCACTAATAAAGGTCAAGCCACTTGGCTGCCAGAATGCCCTGCTTCAGCACAGACCAGAAAGGCATTGTGATAAGCGTATCCCCGGTATAGTCAGGGGTTAATGGGAGTCGTCCCCGTCCCCCCAGTATACGGCCAGAACCATGGACCCGGTACTTGTGGTTCGGACTCTCTCCAACCAGCCATAATGTTGTGAGAGTGAAATTATGTCTAAGTCCAGCTTTGGTACATTAGAAGCAACTCTGAAACTTAACCTAAGCGTTTTTCGAAACTACTTTTTGGCTAACTTCTTATAGGAAGGTCTAGGAGCTCTGAAAATGAACGTGCGCGTCTTTCACTCTTCCCGAGGGACTTAGAAGAAATTTGTGATATTTTTTATTAAAATGGTGTATAAAGGTATATATATAAATATATTTTATGCACTGTATATGAGCTGGCAATTTCTAAGTCTGTGGTTCCGAGAGGGGGTAACCAGGCTCACTAATAAAGGTCAAGCCACTTGGCTGCCAGAATGCCCTGCTTCAGCACAGACCAGAAAGGCATTGTGATAAGCGTATCCCCGGTATAGTCAGGGGTTAATGGGAGTCGTCCCCGTCCCCCCAGTATACGGCCAGAACCATGGACCCGGTACTTGTGGTTCGGACTCTCTCCAACCAGCCATAATGTTGTGAGAGTGAAATTATGTCTAAGTCCAGCTTTGGTACATTAGAAGCAACTCTGAAACTTAACCTAAGCGTTTTTCGAAACTACTTTTTGGCTAACTTCTTATAGGAAGGTCTAGGAGCTCTGAAAATGAACGTGCGCGTCTTTCACTCTTCCCGAGGGACTTAGAAGAATTTTGTGATATTTTTTATTAAATGGTGTATAAAGGTATATATATAAATATATTTTATGCACTGTATATGAGCTGGCGATTTCTAAGTCTGTGGTTCCGAGAGGGGGTAACCAGGCTCACTAATAAAGGTCAAGCCACTTGGCTGCCAGAATGCCCTGCTTCAGCACAGACCAGAAAGGCATTGTGATAAGCGTATCCCCGGTATAGTCAGGGGTTAATGGGAGTCGTCCCCGTCCCCCCAGTATACGGCCAGAACCATGGACCCGGTACTTGTGGTTCGGACTCTCTATCCAACCAGCCATAATGTTGTGAGAGTGAAATTATGTCTAAGTCCAGCTTTGGTACATTAGAAGCAACTCTGAAACTTAACCTAAGCGTTTTTCGAAGCTACTTTTTGGCTAACTTCTTATAGGAAGGTCTAGGAGCTCTGAAAATGAACGTGCGCGTCTTTCACTCTTCCCGAGGGACTTAGAAGAATTTTGTGATATTTTTTATTAAATGGTGTATAAGGGTATATATATAAATATATTTTATGCACTGTATATGAGCTGGCGATTTCTAAGTCTGTGGTTCCGAGAGGGGGTAACCAGGCTCACTAATAAAGGTCAAGCCACTTGGCTGCCAGAATGCCCTGCTTCAGCACAGACCAGAAAGGCATTGTGATAAGCGTATCCCCGGTATAGTCAGGGGTTAATGGGAGTCGTCCCCGTCCCCCCAGTATACGGCCAGAACCATGGACCCGGTACTTGTGGTTCGGACTCTCTCCAACCAGCCATAATGTTGTGAGAGTGAAATTATGTCTAAGTCCAGCTTTGGTACATTAGAAGCAACTCTGAAACTTAACCTAAGCGTTTTTCGAAGCTACTTTTTGGCTAACTTCTTATAGGAAGGTCTAGGAGCTCTGAAAATGAACGTGCGCGTCTTTCACTCTTCCCGAGGGACTTAGAAGAATTTTGTGATATTTTTTATTAAAATGGTGTATAAGGGTATATATATAAATATATTTTATGCACTGTATATTAGCTGGCGATTTCTAAGTCTGTGGTTCAGAGAGGGGGTAACCAGGCTCACTAATAAAGGTCAAGCCACTTGGCTGCCAGAATGCCCTGCTTCAGCACAGACCAGAAAGGCATTGTGATAAGCGTATCCCCGGTATAGTCAGGGGTTAATGGGAGTCGTCCCCGTCCCCCCAGTATACGGCCAGAACCATGGACCCGGTACTTGTGGTTCGGACTCTCTCCAACCAGCCATAATGTTGTGAGAGTGAAATTATGTCTAAGTCCAGCTTTGGTACATTAGAAGCAACTCTGAAACTTAACCTAAGCGTTTTTCGAAGCTACTTTTTGGCTAACTTCTTATAGGAAGGTCTAGGAGCTCTGAAAATGAACGTGCGCGTCTTTCACTCTTCCCGAGGGACTTAGAAGAATTTTGTGATATTTTTTATTAAATGGTGTATAAGGGTATATATATAAATATATTTTATGCACTGTATATGAGCTGGCGATTTCTAAGTCTGTGGTTCCGAGAGGGGGTAACCAGGCTCACTAATAAAGGTCAAGCCACTTGGCTGCCAGAATGCCCTGCTTCAGCACAGACCAGAAAGGCATTGTGATAAGCGTATCCCCGGTATAGTCAGGGGTTAATGGGAGTCGTCCCCGTCCCCCCAGTATACGGCCAGAACCATGGACCCGGTACTTGTGGTTCGGACTGTCTCCAACCAGCCATAATGTTGTGAGAGTGAAATTATGTCTAAGTCCAGCTTTGGTACATTAGAAGCAACTCTGAAACTTAACCTAAGCGTTTTTCGAAGCTACTTTTTGGCTAACTTCTTATAGGAAGGTCTAGGAGCTCTGAAAATGAACGTGCGCGTCTTTCACTCTTCCCGAGGGACTTAGAAGAATTTTGTGATATTTTTTATTAAATGGTGTATAAGGGTATATATATAAATATATTTTATGCACTGTATATGAGCTGGCGATTTCTAAGTCTGTGGTTCCGAGAGGGGGTAACCAGGCTCACTAATAAAGGTCAAGCCACTTGGCTGCCAGAATGCCCTGCTTCAGCACAGACCAGAAAGGCATTGTGATAAGCGTATCCCCGGTATAGTCAGGGGTTAATGGGAGTCATCCCCGTCCCCCCAGTATACGGCCAGAACCATGGACCCGGTACTTGTGGTTCGGACTCTCTCCAACCAGCCATAATGTTGTGAGAGTGAAATTATGTCTAAGTCCAGCTTTGGTACATTAGAAGCAACTCTGAAACTTAACCTAAGCGTTTTTCGAAGCTACTTTTTGGCTAACTTCTTATAGGAAGGTCTAGGAGCTCTGAAAATGAACGTGCGCGTCTTTCACTCTTCCCGAGGGACTTAGAAGAATTTTGTGATATTTTTTATTAAAATGGTGTATAAGGGTATATATATAAATATATTTTATGCACTGTATATTAGCTGGCGATTTCTAAGTCTGTGGTTCAGAGAGGGGGTAACCAGGCTCACTAATAAAGGTCAAGCCACTTGGCTGCCAGAATGCCCTGCTTCAGCACAGACCAGAAAGGCATTGTGATAAGCGTATCCCCGGTATAGTCAGGGGTTAATGGGAGTCGTCCCCGTCCCCCCAGTATACGGCCAGAACCATGGACCCGGTACTTGTGGTTCGGACTCTCTCCAACCAGTCATAATGTTGTGAGAGTGAAATTATGTCTAAGTCCAGCTTTGGTACATTAGAAGCAACTCTGAAACTTAACCTAAGCGTTTTTCGAAGCTACTTTTTGGCTAACTTCTTATAGGAAGGTCTAGGAGCTCTGAAAATGAACGTGCGCGTCTTTCACTCTTCCCGAGGGACTTAGAAGAATTTTGTGATATTTTTTATTAAATGGTGTATAAGGGTATATATATAAATATATTTTATGCACTGTATATGAGCTGGCGATTTCTAAGTCTGTGGTTCCGAGAGGGGGTAACCAGGCTCACTAATAAAGGTCAAGCCACTTGGCTGCCAGAATGCCGTGCTTCAGCACAGACCAGAAAGGCATTGTGATAAGCGTATCCCCGGTATAGTCAGGGGTTAATGGGAGTCGTCCCCGTCCCCCCAGTATACGGCCAGAACCATGGACCCGGTACTTGTGGTTCGGACTCTCTCCAACCAGCCATAATGTTGTGAGAGTGAAATTATGTCTAAGTCCAGCTTTGGTACATTAGAAGCAACTCTGAAACTTAACCTAAGCGTTTTTCGAAGCTACTTTTTGGCTAACTTCTTATAGGAAGGTCTAGGAGCTCTGAAAATGAACGTGCGCGTCTTTCACTCTTCCCGAGGGACTTAGAAGAATTTTGTGATATTTTTTATTAAAATGGTGTATAAGGGTATATATATAAATATATTTTATGCACTGTATATTAGCTGGCGATTTCTAAGTCTGTGGTTCAGAGAGGGGGTAACCAGGCTCACTAATAAAGGTCAAGCCACTTGGCTGCCAGAATGCCCTGCTTCAGCACAGACCAGAAAGGCATTGTGATAAGCGTATCCCCGGTATAGTCAGGGGTTAATGGGAGTCGTCCCCGTCCCCCCAGTATACGGCCAGAACCATGGACCCGGTACTTGTGGTTCGGACTCTCTCCAACCAGCCATAATGTTGTGAGAGTGAAATTATGTCTAAGTCCAGCTTTGGTACATTAGAAGCAACTCTGAAACTTAACCTAAGCGTTTTTCGAAGCTACTTTTTGGCTAACTTCTTATAGGAAGGTCTAGGAGCTCTGAAAATGAACGTGCGCGTCTTTCACTCTTCCCGAGGGACTTAGAAGAATTTTGTGATATTTTTTATTAAATGGTGTATAAGGGTATATATATAAATATATTTTATGCACTGTATATGAGCTGGCGATTTCTAAGTCTGTGGTTCCGAGAGGGGGTAACCAGGCTCACTAATAAAGGTCAAGCCACTTGGCTGCCAGAATGCCCTGCTTCAGCACAGACCAGAAAGGCATTGTGATAAGCGTATCCCCGGTATAGTCAGGGGTTAATGGGAGTCGTCCCCGTCCCCCCAGTATACGGCCAGAACCATGGACCCGGTACTTGTGGTTCGGACTGTCTCCAACCAGCCATAATGTTGTGAGAGTGAAATTATGTCTAAGTCCAGCTTTGGTACATTAGAAGCAACTCTGAAACTTAACCTAAGCGTTTTTCGAAGCTACTTTTTGGCTAACTTCTTATAGGAAGGTCTAGGAGCTCTGAAAATGAACGTGCGCGTCTTTCACTCTTCCCGAGGGACTTAGAAGAATTTTGTGATATTTTTTATTAAATGGTGTATAAGGGTATATATATAAATATATTTTATGCACTGTATATGAGCTGGCGATTTCTAAGTCTGTGGTTCCGAGAGGGGGTAACCAGGCTCACTAATAAAGGTCAAGCCACTTGGCTGCCAGAATGCCCTGCTTCAGCACAGACCAGAAATGCATTGTGATAAGCGTATCCCCGGTATAGTCAGGGGTTAATGGGAGTCATCCCCGTCCCCCCAGTATACGGCCAGAACCATGGACCCGGTACTTGTGGTTCGGACTCTCTCCAACCAGCCATAATGTTGTGAGAGTGAAATTATGTCTAAGTCCAGCTTTGGTACATTAGAAGCAACTCTGAAACTTAACCTAAGCGTTTTTCGAAGCTACTTTTTGGCTAACTTCTTATAGGAAGGTCTAGGAGCTCTGAAAATGAACGTGCGCGTCTTTCACTCTTCCCGAGGGACTTAGAAGAATTTTGTGATATTTTTTATTAAAATGGTGTATAAGGGTATATATATAAATATATTTTATGCACTGTATATTAGCTGGCGATTTCTAAGTCTGTGGTTCAGAGAGGGGGTAACCAGGCTCACTAATAAAGGTCAAGCCACTTGGCTGCCAGAATGCCCTGCTTCAGCACAGACCAGAAAGGCATTGTGATAAGCGTATCCCCGGTATAGTCAGGGGTTAATGGGAGTCGTCCCCGTCCCCCCAGTATACGGCCAGAACCATGGACCCGGTACTTGTGGTTCGGACTCTCTCCAACCAGTCATAATGTTGTGAGAGTGAAATTATGTCTAAGTCCAGCTTTGGTACATTAGAAGCAACTCTGAAACTTAACCTAAGCGTTTTTCGAAGCTACTTTTTGGCTAACTTCTTATAGGAAGGTCTAGGAGCTCTGAAAATGAACGTGCGCGTCTTTCACTCTTCCCGAGGGACTTAGAAGAATTTTGTGATATTTTTTATTAAATGGTGTATAAGGGTATATATATAAATATATTTTATGCACTGTATATGAGCTGGCGATTTCTAAGTCTGTGGTTCCGAGAGGGGGTAACCAGGCTCACTAATAAAGGTCAAGCCACTTGGCTGCCAGAATGCCGTGCTTCAGCACAGACCAGAAAGGCATTGTGATAAGCGTATCCCCGGTATAGTCAGGGGTTAATGGGAGTCGTCCCCGCCCCCCCAGTATACGGCCAGAACCATGGACCCGGTACTTGTGGTTCGGACTCTCTCCAACCAGCCATAATGTTGTGAGAGTGAAATTATGTCTAAGTCCAGCTTTGGTACATTAGAAGCAACTCTGAAACTTAACCTAAGCGTTTTTCGAAGCTACTTTTTGGCTAACTTCTTATAGGAAGGTCTAGGAGCTCTGAAAATGAACGTGCGCGTCTTTCACTCTTCCCGAGGGACTTAGAAGAATTTTGTGATATTTTTTATTAAAATGGTGTATAAGGGTATATATATAAATATATTTTATGCACTGTATATGAGCTGGCGATTTCTAAGTCTGTGGTTCCGAGAGGGGGTAACCAGGCTCACTAATAAAGGTCAAGCCACTTGGCTGCCAGAATGCCCTGCTTCAGCACAGACCAGAAAGGCATTGTGATAAGCGTATCCCCGGTATAGTCAGGGGTTAATGGGAGTCGTCCCCGCCCCCCCAGTATACGGCCAGAACCATGGACCCGGTACTTGTGGTTCGGACTCTCTCCAACCAGCCATAATGTTGTGAGAGTGAAATTATGTCTAAGTCCAGCTTTGGTACATTAGAAGCAACTCTGAAACTTAACCTAAGCGTTTTTCGAAGCTACTTTTTGGCTAACTTCTTATAGGAAGGTCTAGGAGCTCTGAAAATGAACGTGCGCGTCTTTCACTCTTCCCGAGGGACTTAGAAGAATTTTGTGATATTTTTTATTAAAATGGTGTATAAGGGTATATATATAAATATATTTTATGCACTGTATATGAGCTGGCGATTTCTAAGTCTGTGGTTCCGAGAGGGGGTAACCAGGCTCACTAATAAAGGTCAAGCCACTTGGCTGCCAGAAAGCCCTGCTTCAGCACAGACCAGAAAGGCATTGTGATAAGCGTATCCCCGGTATAGTCAGGGGTTAATGGGAGTCGTCCCCGTCCCCCCAGTATACGGCCAGAACCATGGACCCTGTACTTGTGGTTCGGACTCTCTCCAACCAGCCATAATGTTGTGAGAGTGAAATTATGTCTAAGTCCAGCTTTGGTACATTAGAAGCAACTCTGAAACTTAACCTAAGCGTTTTTCGAAGCTACTTTTTGGCTAACTTCTTATAGGAAGGTCTAGGAGCTCTGAAAATGAACGTGCGCGTCTTTCACTCTTCCCGAGGGACTTAGAAGAATTTTGTGATATTTTTTATTAAAATGGTGTATAAGGGTATATATATAAATATATTTTATGCACTGTATATTAGCTGGCGATTTCTAAGTCTGTGGTTCAGAGAGGGGGTAACCAGGCTCACTAATAAAGGTCAAGCCACTTGGCTGCCAGAATGCCCTGCTTCAGCACAGACCAGAAAGGCATTGTGATAAGCGTATCCCCGGTATAGTCAGGGGTTAATGGGAGTCGTCCCCGTCCCCCCAGTATACGGCCAGAACCATGGACCCGGTACTTGTGGTTCGGACTCTCTCCAACCAGCCATAATGTTGTGAGAGTGAAATTATGTCTAAGTCCAGCTTTGGTACATTAGAAGCAACTCTGAAACTTAACCTAAGCGTTTTTCGAAGCTACTTTTTGGCTAACTTCTTATAGGAAGGTCTAGGAGCTCTGAAAATGAACGTGCGCGTCTTTCACTCTTCCCGAGGGACTTAGAAGAATTTTGTGATATTTTTTATTAAATGGTGTATAAGGGTATATATATAAATATATTTTATGCACTGTATATGAGCTGGCGATTTCTAAGTCTGTGGTTCCGAGAGGGGGTAACCAGGCTCACTAATAAAGGTCAAGCCACTTGGCTGCCAGAATGCCGTGCTTCAGCACAGACCAGAAAGGCATTGTGATAAGCGTATCCCTGGTATAGTCAGGGGTTAATGGGAGTCCCCCCCGTCCCCCCAGTATACGGCCAGAACCATGGACCCGGTACTTGTGGTTCGGACTGTCTCCAACCAGCCATAATGTTGTGAGAGTGAAATTATGTCTAAGTCCAGCTTTGGTACATTAGAAGCAACTCTGAAACTTAACCTAAGCGTTTTTCGAAGCTACTTTTTGGCTAACTTCTTATAGGAAGGTCTAGGAGCTCTGAAAATGAACGTGCGCGAATTTCACTCTTCCCGAGGGACTTAGAAGAATTTTGTGATATTTTTTATTAAAATGGTGTATAAGGGTATATATATAAATATATTTTATGCACTGTATATGAGCTGGCGATTTCTAAGTCTGTGGTTCCGAGAGGGGGTAACCAGGCTCACTAATAAAGGTCAAGCCACTTGGCTGCCAGAATGCCGTGCTTCAGCACAGACCAGAAAGGCATTGTGATAAGCGTATCCCCGGTATAGTCAGGGGTTAATGGGAGTCGTCCCCGCCCCCCCAGTATACGGCCAGAACCATGGACCCGGTACTTGTGGTTCGGACTCTCTCCAACCAGCCATAATGTTGTGAGAGTGAAATTATGTCTAAGTCCAGCTTTGGTACATTAGAAGCAACTCTGAAACTTAACCTAAGCGTTTTTCGAAGCTACTTTTTGGCTAACTTCTTATAGGAAGGTCTAGGAGCTCTGAAAATGAACGTGCGCGTCTTTCACTCTTCCCGAGGGACTTAGAAGAATTTTGTGATATTTTTTATTAAAATGGTGTATAAGGGTATATATATAAATATATTTTATGCACTGTATATGAGCTGGCGATTTCTAAGTCTGTGGTTCCGAGAGGGGGTAACCAGGCTCACTAATAAAGGTCAAGCCACTTGGCTGCCAGAATGCCCTGCTTCAGCACAGACCAGAAAGGCATTGTGATAAGCGTATCCCCGGTATAGTCAGGGGTTAATGGGAGTCGTCCCCGTCCCCCCAGTATACGGCCAGAACCATGGACCCGGTACTTGTGGTTCGGACTGTCTCCAACCAGCCATAATGTTGTGAGAGTGAAATTATGTCTAAGTCCAGCTTTGGTACATTAGAAGCAACTCTGAAACTTAACCTAAGCGTTTTTCGAAGCTACTTTTTGGCTAACTTCTTATAGGAAGGTCTAGGAGCTCTGAAAATGAACGTGCGCGTCTTTCACTCTTCCCGAGGGACTTAGAAGAATTTTGTGATATTTTTTATTAAAATGGTGTATAAGGGTATATATATAAATATATTTTATGCACTGTATATGAGCTGGCGATTTCTAAGTCTGTGGTTCCGAGAGGGGGTAACCAGGCTCACTAATAAAGGTCAAGCCACTTGGCTGCCAGAATGCCCTGCTTCAGCACAGACCAGAAAGGCATTGTGATAAGCGTATCCCCGGTATAGTCAGGGGTTAATGGGAGTCGTCCCCGTCCCCCCAGTATACGGCCAGAACCATGGACCCGGTACTTGTGGTTCGGACTCTCTCCAACCAGCCATAATGTTGTGAGAGTGAAATTATGTCTAAGTCCAGCTTTGGTACATTAGAAGCAACTCTGAAACTTAACCTAAGCGTTTTTCGAAGCTACTTTTTGGCTAACTTCTTATAGGAAGGTCTAGGAGCTCTGAAAATGAACGTGCGCGTCTTTCACTCTTCCCGAGGGACTTAGAAGAATTTTGTGATATTTTTTATTAAAATGGTGTATAAGGGTATATATATAAATATATTTTATGCACTGTATATTAGCTGGCGATTTCTAAGTCTGTGGTTCAGAGAGGGGGTAACCAGGCTCACTAATAAAGGTCAAGCCACTTGGCTGCCAGAATGCCCTGCTTCAGCACAGACCAGAAAGGCATTGTGATAAGCGTATCCCCGGTATAGTCAGGGGTTAATGGGAGTCGTCCCCGTCCCCCCAGTATACGGCCAGAACCATGGACCCGGTACTTGTGGTTCGGACTCTCTCCAACCAGCCATAATGTTGTGAGAGTGAAATTATGTCTAAGTCCAGCTTTGGTACATTAGAAGCAACTCTGAAACTTAACCTAAGCATTTTTCGAAGCTACTTTTTGGCTAACTTCTTATAGGAAGGTCTAGGAGCTCTGAAAATGAACGTGCGCGTCTTTCACTCTTCCCGAGGGACTTAGAAGAATTTTGTGATATTTTTTATTAAATGGTGTATAAGGGTATATATATAAATATATTTTATGCACTGTATATGAGCTGGCGATTTCTAAGTCTGTGGTTCCGAGAGGGGGTAACCAGGCTCACTAATAAAGGTCAAGCCACTTGGCTGCCAGAATGCCGTGCTTCAGCACAGACCAGAAAGGCATTGTGATAAGCGTATCCCCGGTATAGTCAGGGGTTAATGGGAGTCGTCCCCGCCCCCCCAGTATACGGCCAGAACCATGGACCCGGTACTTGTGGTTCGGACTCTCTCCAACCAGCCATAATGTTGTGAGAGTGAAATTATGTCTAAGTCCAGCTTTGGTACATTAGAAGCAACTCTGAAACTTAACCTAAGCGTTTTTCGAAGCTACTTTTTGGCTAACTTCTTATAGGAAGGTCTAGGAGCTCTGAAAATGAACGTGCGCGTCTTTCACTCTTCCCGAGGGACTTAGAAGAATTTTGTGATATTTTTTATTAAAATGGTGTATAAGGGTATATATATAAATATATTTTATGCACTGTATATGAGCTGGCGATTTCTAAGTCTGTGGTTCCGAGAGGGGGTAACCAGGCTCACTAATAAAGGTCAAGCCACTTGGCTGCCAGAATGCCCTGCTTCAGCACAGACCAGAAAGGCATTGTGATAAGCGTATCCCCGGTATAGTCAGGGGTTAATGGGAGTCGTCCCCGTCCCCCCAGTATACGGCCAGAACCATGGACCCGGTACTTGTGGTTCGGACTGTCTCCAACCAGCCATAATGTTGTGAGAGTGAAATTATGTCTAAGTCCAGCTTTGGTACATTAGAAGCAACTCTGAAACTTAACCTAAGCGTTTTTCGAAGCTACTTTTTGGCTAACTTCTTATAGGAAGGTCTAGGAGCTCTGAAAATGAACGTGCGCGTCTTTCACTCTTCCCGAGGGACTTAGAAGAATTTTGTGATATTTTTTATTAAAATGGTGTATAAGGGTATATATATAAATATATTTTATGCACTGTATATGAGCTGGCGATTTCTAAGTCTGTGGTTCCGAGAGGGGGTAACCAGGCTCACTAATAAAGGTCAAGCCACTTGGCTGCCAGAATGCCCTGCTTCAGCACAGACCAGAAAGGCATTGTGATAAGCGTATCCCCGGTATAGTCAGGGGTTAATGGGAGTCGTCCCCGTCCCCCCAGTATACGGCCAGAACCATGGACCCGGTACTTGTGGTTCGGACTCTCTCCAACCAGCCATAATGTTGTGAGAGTGAAATTATGTCTAAGTCCAGCTTTGGTACATTAGA
Source organism: Ascaphus truei (assembly GCF_040206685.1). Taxonomy (NCBI): domain Eukaryota; kingdom Metazoa; phylum Chordata; class Amphibia; order Anura; family Ascaphidae; genus Ascaphus; species Ascaphus truei. The sequence goes on along the minus strand of NW_027457117.1, from coordinate 72,829 downwards.
AGCAACTCTGAAACTTAACCTAAGCGTTTTTCGAAGCTACTTTTTGGCTAACTTCTTATAGGAAGGTCTAGGAGCTCTGAAAATGAACGTGCGCGTCTTTCACTCTTCCCGAGGGACTTAGAAGAATTTTGTGATATTTTTTATTAAAATGGTGTATAAGGGTATATATATAAATATATTTTATGCACTGTATATTAGCTGGCGATTTCTAAGTCTGTGGTTCAGAGAGGGGGTAACCAGGCTCACTAATAAAGGTCAAGCCACTTGGCTGCCAGAATGCCCTGCTTCAGCACAGACCAGAAAGGCATTGTGATAAGCGTATCCCCGGTATAGTCAGGGGTTAATGGGAGTCGTCCCCGTCCCCCCAGTATACGGCCAGAACCATGGACCCGGTACTTGTGGTTCGGACTCTCTCCAACCAGCCATAATGTTGTGAGAGTGAAATTATGTCTAAGTCCAGCTTTGGTACATTAGAAGCAACTCTGAAACTTAACCTAAGCATTTTTCGAAGCTACTTTTTGGCTAACTTCTTATAGGAAGGTCTAGGAGCTCTGAAAATGAACGTGCGCGTCTTTCACTCTTCCCGAGGGACTTAGAAGAATTTTGTGATATTTTTTATTAAATGGTGTATAAGGGTATATATATAAATATATTTTATGCACTGTATATGAGCTGGCGATTTCTAAGTCTGTGGTTCCGAGAGGGGGTAACCAGGCTCACTAATAAAGGTCAAGCCACTTGGCTGCCAGAATGCCGTGCTTCAGCACAGACCAGAAAGGCATTGTGATAAGCGTATCCCTGGTATAGTCAGGGGTTAATGGGAGTCCCCCCCGTCCCCCCAGTATACGGCCAGAACCATGGACCCGGTACTTGTGGTTCGGACTGTCTCCAACCAGCCATAATGTTGTGAGAGTGAAATTATGTCTAAGTCCAGCTTTGGTACATTAGAAGCAACTCTGAAACTTAACCTAAGCGTTTTTCGAAGCTACTTTTTGGCTAACTTCTTATAGGAAGGTCTAGGAGCTCTGAAAATGAACGTGCGCGTCTTTCACTCTTCCCGAGGGACTTAGAAGAATTTTGTGATATTTTTTATTAAAATGGTGTATAAGGGTATATATATAAATATATTTTATGCACTGTATATGAGCTGGCGATTTCTAAGTCTGTGGTTCCGAGAGGGGGTAACCAGGCTCACTAATAAAGGTCAAGCCACTTGGCTGCCAGAATGCCCTGCTTCAGCACAGACCAGAAAGGCATTGTGATAAGCGTATCCCCGGTATAGTCAGGGGTTAATGGGAGTCGTCCCCGTCCCCCCAGTATACGGCCAGAACCATGGACCCGGTACTTGCGGTTCGGACTCTCTCCAACCAGCCATAATGTTGTGAGAGTGAAATTATGTCTAAGTCCAGCTTTGGTACATTAGAAGCAACTCTGAAACTTAACCTAAGCGTTTTTCGAAGCTACTTTTTGGCTAACTTCTTATAGGAAGGTCTAGGAGCTCTGAAAATGAACGTGCGCGTCTTTCACTCTTCCCGAGGGACTTAGAAGAATTTTGTGATATTTTTTATTAAATGGTGTATAAGGGTATATATATAAATATATTTTATGCACTGTATATGAGCTGGCGATTTCTAAGTCTGTGGTTCCGAGAGGGGGTAACCAGGCTCACTAATAAAGGTCAAGCCACTTGGCTGCCAGAATGCCGTGCTTCAGCACAGACCAGAAAGGCATTGTGATAAGCGTATCCCCGGTATAGTCAGGGGTTAATGGGAGTCGTCCCCGCCCCCCCAGTATACGGCCAGAACCATGGACCCGGTACTTGTGGTTCGGACTCTCTCCAACCAGCCATAATGTTGTGAGAGTGAAATTATGTCTAAGTCCAGCTTTGGTACATTAGAAGCAACTCTGAAACTTAACCTAAGCGTTTTTCGAAGCTACTTTTTGGCTAACTTCTTATAGGAAGGTCTAGGAGCTCTGAAAATGAACGTGCGCGTCTTTCACTCTTCCCGAGGGACTTAGAAGAATTTTGTGATATTTTTTATTAAAATGGTGTATAAGGGTATATATATAAATATATTTTATGCACTGTATATTAGCTGGCGATTTCTAAGTCTGTGGTTCAGAGAGGGGGTAACCAGGCTCACTAATAAAGGTCAAGCCACTTGGCTGCCAGAATGCCCTGCTTCAGCACAGACCAGAAAGGCATTGTGATAAGCGTATCCCCGGTATAGTCAGGGGTTAATGGGAGTCATCCCCGTCCCCCCAGTATACGGCCAGAACCATGGACCCGGTACTTGTGGTTCGGACTCTCTCCAACCAGCCATAATGTTGTGAGAGTGAAATTATGTCTAAGTCCAGCTTTGGTACATTAGAAGCAACTCTGAAACTTAACCTAAGCGTTTTTCGAAGCTACTTTTTGGCTAACTTCTTATAGGAAGGTCTAGGAGCTCTGAAAATGAACGTGCGCGTCTTTCACTCTTCCCGAGGGACTTAGAAGAATTTTGTGATATTTTTTATTAAATGGTGTATAAGGGTATATATATAAATATATTTTATGCACTGTATATGAGCTGGCGATTTCTAAGTCTGTGGTTCCGAGAGGGGGTAACCAGGCTCACTAATAAAGGTCAAGCCACTTGGCTGCCAGAATGCCCTGCTTCAGCACAGACCAGAAAGGCATTGTGATAAGCGTATCCCCGGTATAGTCAGGGGTTAATGGGAGTCGTCCCCGTCCCCCCAGTATACGGCCAGAACCATGGACCCGGTACTTGTGGTTCGGACTGTCTCCAACCAGCCATAATGTTGTGAGAGTGAAATTATGTCTAAGTCCAGCTTTGGTACATTAGAAGCAACTCTGAAACTTAACCTAAGCGTTTTTCGAAGCTACTTTTTGGCTAACTTCTTATAGGAAGGTCTAGGAGCTCTGAAAATGAACGTGCGCGTCTTTCACTCTTCCCGAGGGACTTAGAAGAATTTTGTGATATTTTTTATTAAAATGGTGTATAAGGGTATATATATAAATATATTTTATGCACTGTATATGAGCTGGCGATTTCTAAGTCTGTGGTTCCGAGAGGGGGTAACCAGGCTCACTAATAAAGGTCAAGCCACTTGGCTGCCAGAATGCCCTGCTTCAGCACAGACCAGAAAGGCATTGTGATAAGCGTATCCCCGGTATAGTCAGGGGTTAATGGGAGTCGTCCCCGTCCCCCCAGTATACGGCCAGAACCATGGACCCGGTACTTGCGGTTCGGACTCTCTCCAACCAGCCATAATGTTGTGAGAGTGAAATTATGTCTAAGTCCAGCTTTGGTACATTAGAAGCAACTCTGAAACTTAACCTAAGCGTTTTTCGAAGCTACTTTTTGGCTAACTTCTTATAGGAAGGTCTAGGAGCTCTGAAAATGAACGTGCGCGTCTTTCACTCTTCCCGAGGGACTTAGAAGAATTTTGTGATATTTTTTATTAAATGGTGTATAAGGGTATATATATAAATATATTTTATGCACTGTATATGAGCTGGCGATTTCTAAGTCTGTGGTTCCGAGAGGGGGTAACCAGGCTCACTAATAAAGGTCAAGCCACTTGGCTGCCAGAATGCCGTGCTTCAGCACAGACCAGAAAGGCATTGTGATAAGCGTATCCCCGGTATAGTCAGGGGTTAATGGGAGTCGTCCCCGCCCCCCCAGTATACGGCCAGAACCATGGACCCGGTACTTGTGGTTCGGACTCTCTCCAACCAGCCATAATGTTGTGAGAGTGAAATTATGTCTAAGTCCAGCTTTGGTACATTAGAAGCAACTCTGAAACTTAACCTAAGCGTTTTTCGAAGCTACTTTTTGGCTAACTTCTTATAGGAAGGTCTAGGAGCTCTGAAAATGAACGTGCGCGTCTTTCACTCTTCCCGAGGGACTTAGAAGAATTTTGTGATATTTTTTATTAAAATGGTGTATAAGGGTATATATATAAATATATTTTATGCACTGTATATTAGCTGGCGATTTCTAAGTCTGTGGTTCAGAGAGGGGGTAACCAGGCTCACTAATAAAGGTCAAGCCACTTGGCTGCCAGAATGCCCTGCTTCAGCACAGACCAGAAAGGCATTGTGATAAGCGTATCCCCGGTATAGTCAGGGGTTAATGGGAGTCATCCCCGTCCCCCCAGTATACGGCCAGAACCATGGACCCGGTACTTGTGGTTCGGACTCTCTCCAACCAGCCATAATGTTGTGAGAGTGAAATTATGTCTAAGTCCAGCTTTGGTACATTAGAAGCAACTCTGAAACTTAACCTAAGCGTTTTTCGAAGCTACTTTTTGGCTAACTTCTTATAGGAAGGTCTAGGAGCTCTGAAAATGAACGTGCGCGTCTTTCACTCTTCCCGAGGGACTTAGAAGAATTTTGTGATATTTTTTATTAAATGGTGTATAAGGGTATATATATAAATATATTTTATGCACTGTATATGAGCTGGCGATTTCTAAGTCTGTGGTTCCGAGAGGGGGTAACCAGGCTCACTAATAAAGGTCAAGCCACTTGGCTGCCAGAATGCCGTGCTTCAGCACAGACCAGAAAGGCATTGTGATAAGCGTATCCCTGGTATAGTCAGGGGTTAATGGGAGTCGTCCCCGCCCCCCCAGTATACGGCCAGAACCATGGACCCGGTACTTGTGGTTCGGACTCTCTCCAACCAGCCATAATGTTGTGAGAGTGAAATTATGTCTAAGTCCAGCTTTGGTACATTAGAAGCAACTCTGAAACTTAACCTAAGCGTTTTTCGAAGCTACTTTTTGGCTAACTTCTTATAGGAAGGTCTAGGAGCTCTGAAAATGAACGTGCGCGTCTTTCACTCTTCCCGAGGGACTTAGAAGAATTTTGTGATATTTTTTATTAAAATGGTGTATAAGGGTATATATATAAATATATTTTATGCACTGTATATGAGCTGGCGATTTCTAAGTCTGTGGTTCCGAGAGGGGGTAACCAGGCTCACTAATAAAGGTCAAGCCACTTGGCTGCCAGAATGCCCTGCTTCAGCACAGACCAGAAAGGCATTGTGATAAGCGTATCCCCGGTATAGTCAGGGGTTAATGGGAGTCGTCCCCGTCCCCCCAGTATACGGCCAGAACCATGGACCCGGTACTTGTGGTTCGGACTCTCTCCAACCAGCCATAATGTTGTGAGAGTGAAATTATGTCTAAGTCCAGCTTTGGTACATTAGAAGCAACTCTGAAACTTAACCTAAGCGTTTTTCGAAGCTACTTTTTGGCTAACTTCTTATAGGAAGGTCTAGGAGCTCTGAAAATGAACGTGCGCGTCTTTCACTCTTCCCGAGGGACTTAGAAGAATTTTGTGATATTTTTTATTAAATGGTGTATAAGGGTATATATATAAATATATTTTATGCACTGTATATGAGCTGGCGATTTCTAAGTCTGTGGTTCCGAGAGGGGGTAACCAGGCTCACTAATAAAGGTCAAGCCACTTGGCTGCCAGAATGCCCTGCTTCAGCACAGACCAGAAAGGCATTGTGATAAGCGTATCCCCGGTATAGTCAGGGGTTAATGGGAGTCCCCCCCGTCCCCCCAGTATACGGCCAGAACCATGGACCCGGTACTTGTGGTTCGGACTGTCTCCAACCAGCCATAATGTTGTGAGAGTGAAATTATGTCTAAGTCCAGCTTTGGTACATTAGAAGCAACTCTGAAACTTAACCTAAGCGTTTTTCGAAGCTACTTTTTGGCTAACTTCTTATAGGAAGGTCTAGGAGCTCTGAAAATGAACGTGCGCGTCTTTCACTCTTCCCGAGGGACTTAGAAGAATTTTGTGATATTTTTTATTAAATGGTGTATAAGGGTATATATATAAATATATTTTATGCACTGTATATGAGCTGGCGATTTCTAAGTCTGTGGTTCCGAGAGGGGGTAACCAGGCTCACTAATAAAGGTCAAGCCACTTGGCTGCCAGAATGCCGTGCTTCAGCACAGACCAGAAAGGCATTGTGATAAGCGTATCCCTGGTATAGTCAGGGGTTAATGGGAGTCGTCCCCGCCCCCCCAGTATACGGCCAGAACCATGGACCCGGTACTTGTGGTTCGGACTCTCTCCAACCAGCCATAATGTTGTGAGAGTGAAATTATGTCTAAGTCCAGCTTTGGTACATTAGAAGCAACTCTGAAACTTAACCTAAGCGTTTTTCGAAGCTACTTTTTGGCTAACTTCTTATAGGAAGGTCTAGGAGCTCTGAAAATGAACGTGCGCGTCTTTCACTCTTCCCGAGGGACTTAGAAGAATTTTGTGATATTTTTTATTAAAATGGTGTATAAGGGTATATATATAAATATATTTTATGCACTGTATATGAGCTGGCGATTTCTAAGTCTGTGGTTCCGAGAGGGGGTAACCAGGCTCACTAATAAAGGTCAAGCAACTTGGCTGCCAGAATGCCCTGCTTCAGCACAGACCAGAAAGGCATTGTGATAAGCGTATCCCCGGTATAGTCAGGGGTTAATGGGAGTCGTCCCCGTCCCCCCAGTATACGGCCAGAACCATGGACCCGGTACTTGTGGTTCGGACTCTCTCCAACCAGCCATAATGTTGTGAGAGTGAAATTATGTCTAAGTCCAGCTTTGGTACATTAGAAGCAACTCTGAAACTTAACCTAAGCGTTTTTCGAAGCTACTTTTTGGCTAACTTCTTATAGGAAGGTCTAGGAGCTCTGAAAATGAACGTGCGCGTCTTTCACTCTTCCCGAGGGACTTAGAAGAATTTTGTGATATTTTTTATTAAATGGTGTATAAGGGTATATATATAAATATATTTTATGCACTGTATATGAGCTGGCGATTTCTAAGTCTGTGGTTCCGAGAGGGGGTAACCAGGCTCACTAATAAAGGTCAAGCCACTTGGCTGCCAGAATGCCCTGCTTCAGCACAGACCAGAAAGGCATTGTGATAAGCGTATCCCCGGTATAGTCAGGGGTTAATGGGAGTCGTCCCCGTCCCCCCAGTATACGGCCAGAACCATGGACCCGGTACTTGTGGTTCGGACTGTCTCCAACCAGCCATAATGTTGTGAGAGTGAAATTATGTCTAAGTCCAGCTTTGGTACATTAGAAGCAACTCTGAAACTTAACCTAAGCGTTTTTCGAAGCTACTTTTTGGCTAACTTCTTATAGGAAGGTCTAGGAGCTCTGAAAATGAACGTGCGCGTCTTTCACTCTTCCCGAGGGACTTAGAAGAATTTTGTGATATTTTTTATTAAATGGTGTATAAGGGTATATATATAAATATATTTTATGCACTGTATATGAGCTGGCGATTTCTAAGTCTGTGGTTCCGAGAGGGGGTAACCAGGCTCACTAATAAAGGTCAAGCCACTTGGCTGCCAGAATGCCGTGCTTCAGCACAGACCAGAAAGGCATTGTGATAAGCGTATCCCCGGTATAGTCAGGGGTTAATGGGAGTCGTCCCCGTCCCCCCAGTATACGGCCAGAACCATGGACCCGGTACTTGTGTTTCGGACTGTCTCCAAACAGCCATAATGTTGTGAGAGTGAAATTATGTCTAAGTCCAGCTTTGGTACATTAGAAGCAACTCTGAAACTTAACCTAAGCGTTTTTCGAAGCTACTTTTTGGCTAACTTCTTATAGGAAGGTCTAGGAGCTCTGAAAATGAACGTGCGCGTCTTTCACTCTTCCCGAGGGACTTAGAAGAATTTTGTGATATTTTTTATTAAATGGTGTATAAGGGTATATATATAAATATATTTTATGCACTGTATATGAGCTGGCGATTTCTAAGTCTGTGGTTCCGAGAGGGGGTAACCAGGCTCACTAATAAAGGTCAAGCCACTTGGCTGCCAGAATGCCCTGCTTCAGCACAGACCAGAAAGGCATTGTGATAAGCGTATCCCCGGTATAGTCAGGGGTTAATGGGAGTCGTCCCCGTCCCCCCAGTATACGGCCAGAACCATGGACCCTGTACTTGTGGTTCGGACTCTCTCCAACCAGCCATAATGTTGTGAGAGTGAAATTATGTCTAAGTCCAGCTTTGGTACATTAGAAGCAACTCTGAAACTTAACCTAAGCGTTTTTCGAAGCTACTTTTTGGCTAACTTCTTATAGGAAGGTCTAGGAGCTCTGAAAATGAACGTGCGCGTCTTTCACTCTTCCCGAGGGACTTAGAAGAATTTTGTGATATTTTTTATTAAATGGTGTATAAGGGTATATATATAAATATATTTTATGCACTGTATATGAGCTGGCGATTTCTAAGTCTGTGGTTCCGAGAGGGGGTAACCAGGCTCACTAATAAAGGTCAAGCCACTTGGCTGCCAGAATGCCCTGCTTCAGCACAGACCAGAAAGGCATTGTGATAAGCGTATCCCCGGTATAGTCAGGGGTTAATGGGAGTCGTCCCCGTCCCCCCAGTATACGGCCAGAACCATGGACCCTGTACTTGTGGTTCGGACTCTCTCCAACCAGCCATAATGTTGTGAGAGTGAAATTATGTCTAAGTCCAGCTTTGGTACATTAGAAGCAACTCTGAAACTTAACCTAAGCGTTTTTCGAAGCTACTTTTTGGCTAACTTCTTATAGGAAGGTCTAGGAGCTCTGAAAATGAACGTGCGCGTCTTTCACTCTTCCCGAGGGACTTAGAAGAATTTTGTGATATTTTTTATTAAAATGGTGTATAAGGGTATATATATAAATATATTTTATGCACTGTATATGAGCTGGCGATTTCTAAGTCTGTGGTTCCGAGAGGGGGTAACCAGGCTCACTAATAAAGGTCAAGCCACTTGGCTGCCAGAATGCCCTGCTTCAGCACAGACCAGAAAGGCATTGTGATAAGCGTATCCCCGGTATAGTCAGGGGTTAATGGGAGTCGTCCCCGTCCCCCCAGTATACGGCCAGAACCATGGACCCGGTACTTGTGGTTCGGACTGTCTCCAACCAGCCATAATGTTGTGAGAGTGAAATTATGTCTAAGTCCAGCTTTGGTACATTAGAAGCAACTCTGAAACTTAACCTAAGCGTTTTTCGAAGCTACTTTTTGGCTAACTTCTTATAGGAAGGTCTAGGAGCTCTGAAAATGAACGTGCGCGTCTTTCACTCTTCCCGAGGGACTTAGAAGAATTTTGTGATATTTTTTATTAAATGGTGTATAAGGGTATATATATAAATATATTTTATGCACTGTATATGAGCTGGCGATTTCTAAGTCTGTGGTTCCGAGAGGGGGTAACCAGGCTCACTAATAAAGGTCAAGCCACTTGGCTGCCAGAATGCCGTGCTTCAGCACAGACCAGAAAGGCATTGTGATAAGCGTATCCCCGGTATAGTCAGGGGTTAATGGGAGTCGTCCCCGCCCCCCCAGTATACGGCCAGAACCATGGACCCGGTACTTGTGGTTCGGACTGTCTCCAACCAGCCATAATGTTGTGAGAGTGAAATTATGTCTAAGTCCAGCTTTGGTACATTAGAAGCAACTCTGAAACTTAACCTAAGCGTTTTTCGAAGCTACTTTTTGGCTAACTTCTTATAGGAAGGTCTAGGAGCTCTGAAAATGAACGTGCGCGTCTTTCACTCTTCCCGAGGGACTTAGAAGAATTTTGTGATATTTTTTATTAAATGGTGTATAAGGGTATATATATAAATATATTTTATGCACTGTATATGAGCTGGCGATTTCTAAGTCTGTGGTTCCGAGAGGGGGTAACCAGGCTCACTAATAAAGGTCAAGCCACTTGGCTGCCAGAATGCCCTGCTTCAGCACAGACCAGAAAGGCATTGTGATAAGCGTATCCCCGGTATAGTCAGGGGTTAATGGGAGTCGTCCCCGTCCCCCCAGTATACGGCCAGAACCATGGACCCGGTACTTGTGGTTCGGACTGTCTCCAACCAGCCATAATGTTGTGAGAGTGAAATTATGTCTAAGTCCAGCTTTGGTACATTAGAAGCAACTCTGAAACTTAACCTAAGCGTTTTTCGAAGCTACTTTTTGGCTAACTTCTTATAGGAAGGTCTAGGAGCTCTGAAAATGAACGTGCGCGTCTTTCACTCTTCCCGAGGGACTTAGAAGAATTTTGTGATATTTTTTATTAAATGGTGTATAAGGGTATATATATAAATATATTTTATGCACTGTATATGAGCTGGCGATTTCTAAGTCTGTGGTTCCGAGAGGGGGTAACCAGGCTCACTAATAAAGGTCAAGCCACTTGGCTGCCAGAATGCCGTGCTTCAGCACAGACCAGAAAGGCATTGTGATAAGCGTATCCCCGGTATAGTCAGGGGTTAATGGGAGTCGTCCCCGTCCCCCCAGTATACGGCCAGAACCATGGACCCGGTACTTGTGTTTTGGACTGTCTCCAAACAGCCATAATGTTGTGAGAGTGAAATTATGTCTAAGTCCAGCTTTGGTACATTAGAAGCAACTCTGAAACTTAACCTAAGCGTTTTTCGAAGCTACTTTTTGGCTAACTTCTTATAGGAAGGTCTAGGAGCTCTGAAAATGAACGTGCGCGTCTTTCACTCTTCCCGAGGGACTTAGAAGAATTTTGTGATATTTTTTATTAAAATGGTGTATAAGGGTATATATATAAATATATTTTATGCACTGTATATGAGCTGGCGATTTCTAAGTCTGTGGTTCCGAGAGGGGGTAACCAGGCTCACTAATAAAGGTCAAGCCACTTGGCTGCCAGAATGCCCTGCTTCAGCACAGACCAGAAAGGCATTGTGATAAGCGTATCCCCGGTATAGTCAGGGGTTAATGGGAGTCGTCCCCGTCCCCCCAGTATACGGCCAGAACCATGGACCCGGTACTTGTGGTTCGGACTGTCTCCAACCAGCCATAATGTTGTGAGAGTGAAATTATGTCTAAGTCCAGCTTTGGTACATTAGAAGCAACTCTGAAACTTAACCTAAGCGTTTTTCGAAGCTACTTTTTGGCTAACTTCTTATAGGAAGGTCTAGGAGCTCTGAAAATGAACGTGCGCGTCTTTCACTCTTCCCGAGGGACTTAGAAGAATTTTGTGATATTTTTTATTAAATGGTGTATAAGGGTATATATATAAATATATTTTATGCACTGTATATGAGCTGGCGATTTCTAAGTCTGTGGTTCCGAGAGGGGGTAACCAGGCTCACTAATAAAGGTCAAGCCACTTGGCTGCCAGAATGCCCTGCTTCAGCACAGACCAGAAAGGCATTGTGATAAGCGTATCCCCGGTATAGTCAGGGGTTAATGGGAGTCGTCCCCGTCCCCCCAGTATACGGCCAGAACCATGGACCCGGTACTTGTGGTTCGGACTCTCTCCAACCAGCCATAATGTTGTGAGAGTGAAATTATGTCTAAGTCCAGCTTTGGTACATTAGAAGCAACTCTGAAACTTAACCTAAGCGTTTTTCGAAGCTACTTTTTGGCTAACTTCTTATAGGAAGGTCTAGGAGCTCTGAAAATGAACGTGCGCGTCTTTCACTCTTCCCGAGGGACTTAGAAGAATTTTGTGATATTTTTTATTAAATGGTGTATAAGGGTATATATATAAATATATTTTATGCACTGTATATGAGCTGGCGATTTCTAAGTCTGTGGTTCCGAGAGGGGGTAACCAGGCTCACTAATAAAGGTCAAGCCACTTGGCTGCCAGAATGCCCTGCTTCAGCACAGACCAGAAAGGCATTGTGATAAGCGTATCCCCGGTATAGTCAGGGGTTAATGGGAGTCGTCCCCGTCCCCCCAGTATACGGCCAGAACCATGGACCCGGTACTTGTGGTTCGGACTGTCTCCAACCAGCCATAATTTTGTGAGAGTGAAATTATGTCTAAGTCCAGCTTTGGTACATTAGAAGCAACTCTGAAACTTAACCTAAGCGTTTTTCGAAGCTACTTTTTGGCTAACTTCTTATAGGAAGGTCTAGGAGCTCTGAAAATGAACGTGCGCGTCTTTCACTCTTCCCGAGGGACTTAGAAGAATTTTGTGATATTTTTTATTAAATGGTGTATAAGGGTATATATATAAATATATTTTATGCACTGTATATGAGCTGGCGATTTCTAAGTCTGTGGTTCCGAGAGGGGGTAACCAGGCTCACTAATAAAGGTCAAGCCACTTGGCTGCCAGAATGCCGTGCTTCAGCACAGACCAGAAAGGCATTGTGATAAGCGTATCCCCGGTATAGTCAGGGGTTAATGGGAGTCGTCCCCGTCCCCCCAGTATACGACCAGAACCATGGACCCGGTACTTGTGGTTCGGACTCTCTCCAACCAGCCATAATGTTGTGAGAGTGAAATTATGTCTAAGTCCAGCTTTGGTACATTAGAAGCAACTCTGAAACTTAACCTAAGCGTTTTTCGAAGCTACTTTTTGGCTAACTTCTTATAGGAAGGTCTAGGAGCTCTGAAAATGAACGTGCGCGTCTTTCACTCTTCCCGAGGGACTTAGAAGAATTTTGTGATATTTTTTATTAAATGGTGTATAAGGGTATATATATAAATATATTTTATGCACTGTATATGAGCTGGCGATTTCTAAGTCTGTGGTTCCGAGAGGGGGTAACCAGGCTCACTAATAAAGGTCAAGCCACTTGGCTGCCAGAATGCCCTGCTTCAGCAAAGACCAGAAAGGCATTGTGATAAGCGTATCCCCGGTATAGTCAGGGGTTAATGGGAGTCGTCCCCGTCCCCCCAGTATACGGCCAGAACCATGGACCCGGTACTTGTGGTTCGGACTGTCTCCAACCAGCCATAATGTTGTGAGAGTGAAATTATGTCTAAGTCCAGCTTTGGTACATTAGAAGCAACTCTGAAACTTAACCTAAGCGTTTTTCGAAGCTACTTTTTGGCTAACTTCTTATAGGAAGGTCTAGGAGCTCTGAAAATGAACGTGCGCGTCTTTCACTCTTCCCGAGGGACTTAGAAGAATTTTGTGATATTTTTTATTAAATGGTGTATAAGGGTATATATATAAATATATTTTATGCACTGTATATGAGCTGGCGATTTCTAAGTCTGTGGTTCCGAGAGGGGGTAACCAGGCTCACTAATAAAGGTCAAGCCACTTGGCTGCCAGAATGCCGTGCTTCAGCACAGACCAGAAAGGCATTGTGATAAGCGTATCCCCGGTATAGTCAGGGGTTAATGGGAGTCGTCCCCGTCCCCCCAGTATACGGCCAGAACCATGGACCCGGTACTTGTGTTTCGGACTGTCTCCAAACAGCCATAATGTTGTGAGAGTGAAATTATGTCTAAGTCCAGCTTTGGTACATTAGAAGCAACTCTGAAACTTAACCTAAGCGTTTTTCGAAGCTACTTTTTGGCTAACTTCTTATAGGAAGGTCTAGGAGCTCTGAAAATGAACGTGCGCGTCTTTCACTCTTCCCGAGGGACTTAGAAGAATTTTGTGATATTTTTTATTAAATGGTGTATAAGGGTATATATATAAATATATTTTATGCACTGTATATGAGCTGGCGATTTCTAAGTCTGTGGTTCCGAGAGGGGGTAACCAGGCTCACTAATAAAGGTCAAGCCACTTGGCTGCCAGAATGCCCTGCTTCAGCACAGACCAGAAAGGCATTGTGATAAGCGTATCCCCGGTATAGTCAGGGGTTAATGGGAGTCGTCCCCGTCCCCCCAGTATACGGCCAGAACCATGGACCCTGTACTTGTGGTTCGGACTCTCTCCAACCAGCCATAATGTTGTGGGAGTGAAATTATGTCTAAGTCCAGCTTTGGTACATTAGAAGCAACTCTGAAACTTAACCTAAGCGTTTTTCGAAGCTACTTTTTGGCTAACTTCTTATAGGAAGGTCTAGGAGCTCTGAAAATGAACGTGCGCGTCTTTCACTCTTCCCGAGGGACTTAGAAGAATTTTGTGATATTTTTTATTAAATGGTGTATAAGGGTATATATATAAATATATTTTATGCACTGTATATGAGCTGGCGATTTCTAAGTCTGTGGTTCCGAGAGGGGGTAACCAGGCTCACTAATAAAGGTCAAGCCACTTGGCTGCCAGAATGCCCTGCTTCAGCAAAGACCAGAAAGGCATTGTGATAAGCGTATCCCCGGTATAGTCAGGGGTTAATGGGAGTCGTCCCCGTCCCCCCAGTATACGGCCAGAACCATGGACCCGGTACTTGTGGTTCGGACTGTCTCCAACCAGCCATTATGTTGTGAGAGTGAAATTATGTCTAAGTCCAGCTTTGGTACATTAGAAGCAACTCTGAAACTTAACCTAAGCGTTTTTCGAAGCTACTTTTTGGCTAACTTCTTATAGGAAGGTCTAGGAGCTCTGAAAATGAACGTGCGCGTCTTTCACTCTTCCCGAGGGACTTAGAAGAATTTTGTGATATTTTTTATTAAATGGTGTATAAGGGTATATATATAAATATATTTTATGCACTGTATATGAGCTGGCGATTTCTAAGTCTGTGGTTCCGAGAGGGGGTAACCAGGCTCACTAATAAAGGTCAAGCCACTTGGCTGCCAGAATGCCCTGCTTCAGCACAGACCAGAAAGGCATTGTGATAAGCGTATCCCCGGTATAGTCAGGGGTTAATGGGAGTCGTCCCCGTCCCCCCAGTATACGGCCAGAACCATGGACCCGGTACTTGTGGTTCGGACTGTCTCCAACCAGCCATAATTTTGTGAGAGTGAAATTATGTCTAAGTCCAGCTTTGGTACATTAGAAGCAACTCTGAAACTTAACCTAAGCGTTTTTCGAAGCTACTTTTTGGCTAACTTCTTATAGGAAGGTCTAGGAGCTCTGAAAATGAACGTGCGCGTCTTTCACTCTTCCCGAGGGACTTAGAAGAATTTTGTGATATTTTTTATTAAATGGTGTATAAGGGTATATATATAAATATATTTTATGCACTGTATATGAGCTGGCGATTTCTAAGTCTGTGGTTCCGAGAGGGGGTAACCAGGCTCACTAATAAAGGTCAAGCCACTTGGCTGCCAGAATGCCGTGCTTCAGCACAGACCAGAAAGGCATTGTGATAAGCGTATCCCCGGTATAGTCAGGGGTTAATGGGAGTCGTCCCCGTCCCCCCAGTATACGACCAGAACCATGGACCCGGTACTTGTGGTTCGGACTCTCTCCAACCAGCCATAATGTTGTGAGAGTGAAATTATGTCTAAGTCCAGCTTTGGTACATTAGAAGCAACTCTGAAACTTAACCTAAGCGTTTTTCGAAGCTACTTTTTGGCTAACTTCTTATAGGAAGGTCTAGGAGCTCTGAAAATGAACGTGCGCGTCTTTCACTCTTCCCGAGGGACTTAGAAGAATTTTGTGATATTTTTTATTAAATGGTGTATAAGGGTATATATATAAATATATTTTATGCACTGTATATGAGCTGGCGATTTCTAAGTCTGTGGTTCCGAGAGGGGGTAACCAGGCTCACTAATAAAGGTCAAGCCACTTGGCTGCCAGAATGCCCTGCTTCAGCAAAGACCAGAAAGGCATTGTGATAAGCGTATCCCCGGTATAGTCAGGGGTTAATGGGAGTCGTCCCCGTCCCCCCAGTATACGGCCAGAACCATGGACCCGGTACTTGTGGTTCGGACTGTCTCCAACCAGCCATAATGTTGTGAGAGTGAAATTATGTCTAAGTCCAGCTTTGGTACATTAGAAGCAACTCTGAAACTTAACCTAAGCGTTTTTCGAAGCTACTTTTTGGCTAACTTCTTATAGGAAGGTCTAGGAGCTCTGAAAATGAACGTGCGCGTCTTTCACTCTTCCCGAGGGACTTAGAAGAATTTTGTGATATTTTTTATTAAATGGTGTATAAGGGTATATATATAAATATATTTTATGCACTGTATATGAGCTGGCGATTTCTAAGTCTGTGGTTCCGAGAGGGGGTAACCAGGCTCACTAATAAAGGTCAAGCCACTTGGCTGCCAGAATGCCGTGCTTCAGCACAGACCAGAAAGGCATTGTGATAAGCGTATCCCCGGTATAGTCAGGGGTTAATGGGAGTCGTCCCCGTCCCCCCAGTATACGGCCAGAACCATGGACCCGGTACTTGTGTTTCGGACTGTCTCCAAACAGCCATAATGTTGTGAGAGTGAAATTATGTCTAAGTCCAGCTTTGGTACATTAGAAGCAACTCTGAAACTTAACCTAAGAGTTTTTCGAAGCTACTTTTTGGCTAACTTCTTATAGGAAGGTCTAGGAGCTCTGAAAATGAACGTGCGCGTCTTTCACTCTTCCCGAGGGACTTAGAAGAATTTTGTGATATTTTTTATTAAATGGTGTATAAGGGTATATATATAAATATATTTTATGCACTGTATATGAGCTGGCGATTTCTAAGTCTGTGGTTCCGAGAGGGGGTAACCAGGCTCACTAATAAAGGTCAAGCCACTTGGCTGCCAGAATGCCCTGCTTCAGCACAGACCAGAAAGGCATTGTGATAAGCGTATCCCCGGTATAGTCAGGGGTTAATGGGAGTCGTCCCCGTCCCCCCAGTATACGGCCAGAACCATGGACCCTGTACTTGTGGTTCGGACTCTCTCCAACCAGCCATAATGTTGTGGGAGTGAAATTATGTCTAAGTCCAGCTTTGGTACATTAGAAGCAACTCTGAAACTTAACCTAAGCGTTTTTCGAAGCTACTTTTTGGCTAACTTCTTATAGGAAGGTCTAGGAGCTCTGAAAATGAACGTGCGCGTCTTTCACTCTTCCCGAGGGACTTAGAAGAATTTTGTGATATTTTTTATTAAATGGTGTATAAGGGTATATATATAAATATATTTTATGCACTGTATATGAGCTGGCGATTTCTAAGTCTGTGGTTCCGAGAGGGGGTAACCAGGCTCACTAATAAAGGTCAAGCCACTTGGCTGCCAGAATGCCCTGCTTCAGCAAAGACCAGAAAGGCATTGTGATAAGCGTATCCCCGGTATAGTCAGGGGTTAATGGGAGTCGTCCCCGTCCCCCCAGTATACGGCCAGAACCATGGACCCGGTACTTGTGGTTCGGACTGTCTCCAACCAGCCATTATGTTGTGAGAGTGAAATTATGTCTAAGTCCAGCTTTGGTACATTAGAAGCAACTCTGAAACTTAACCTAAGCGTTTTTCGAAGCTACTTTTTGGCTAACTTCTTATAGGAAGGTCTAGGAGCTCTGAAAATGAACGTGCGCGTCTTTCACTCTTCCCGAGGGACTTAGAAGAATTTTGTGATATTTTTTATTAAATGGTGTATAAGGGTATATATATAAATATATTTTATGCACTGTATATGAGCTGGCGATTTCTAAGTCTGTGGTTCCGAGAGGGGGTAACCAGGCTCACTAATAAAGGTCAAGCCACTTGGCTGCCAGAATGCCGTGCTTCAGCACAGACCAGAAAGGCATTGTGATAAGCGTATCCCCGGTATAGTCAGGGGTTAATGGGAGTCGTCCCCGTCCCCCCAGTATACGGCCAGAACCATGGACCCTGTACTTGTGGTTCGGACTCTCTCCAACCAGCCATAATGTTGTGAGAGTGAAATTATGTCTAAGTCCAGCTTTGGTACATTAGAAGCAACTCTGAAACTTAACCTAAGCGTTTTTCGAAGCTACTTTTTGGCTAACTTCTTATAGGAAGGTCTAGGAGCTCTGAAAATGAACGTGCGCGTCTTTCACTCTTCCCGAGGGACTTAGAAGAATTTTGTGATATTTTTTATTAAATGGTGTATAAGGGTATATATATAAATATATTTTATGCACTGTATATGAGCTGGCGATTTCTAAGTCTGTGGTTCCGAGAGGGGGTAACCAGGCTCACTAATAAAGGTCAAGCCACTTGGCTGCCAGAATGCCCTGCTTCAGCACAGACCAGAAAGGCATTGTGATAAGCGTATCCCCGGTATAGTCAGGGGTTAATGGGAGTCGTCCCCGTCCCCCCAGTATACGGCCAGAACCATGGACCCTGTACTTGTGGTTCGGACTCTCTCCAACCAGCCATAATGTTGTGAGAGTGAAATTATGTCTAAGTCCAGCTTTGGTACATTAGAAGCAACTCTGAAACTTAACCTAAGCGTTTTTCGAAGCTACTTTTTGGCTAACTTCTTATAGGAAGGTCTAGGAGCTCTGAAAATGAACGTGCGCGTCTTTCACTCTTCCCGAGGGACTTAGAAGAATTTTGTGATATTTTTTATTAAATGGTGTATAAGGGTATATATATAAATATATTTTATGCACTGTATATGAGCTGGCGATTTCTAAGTCTGTGGTTCCGAGAGGGGGTAACCAGGCTCACTAATAAAGGTCAAGCCACTTGGCTGCCAGAATGCCCTGCTTCAGCACAGACCAGAAAGGCATTGTGATAAGCGTATCCCCGGTATAGTCAGGGGTTAATGGGAGTCGTCCCCGTCCCCCCAGTATACGGCCAGAACCATGGACCCGGTACTTGTGGTTCGGACTCTCTCCAACCAGCCATAATGTTGTGAGAGTGAAATTATGTCTAAGTCCAGCTTTGGTACATTAGAAGCAACTCTGAAACTTAACCTAAGCGTTTTTCGAAGCTACTTTTTGGCTAACTTCTTATAGGAAGGTCTAGGAGCTCTGAAAATGAACGTGCGCGTCTTTCACTCTTCCCGAGGGACTTAGAAGAATTTTGTGATATTTTTTATTAAATGGTGTATAAGGGTATATATATAAATATATTTTATGCACTGTATATGAGCTGGCGATTTCTAAGTCTGTGGTTCCGAGAGGGGGTAACCAGGCTCACTAATAAAGGTCAAGCCACTTGGCTGCCAGAATGCCCTGCTTCAGCACAGACCAGAAAGGCATTGTGATAAGCGTATCCCCGGTATAGTCAGGGGTTAATGGGAGTCGTCCCCGTCCCCCCAGTATACGGCCAGAACCATGGACCCGGTACTTGTGGTTCGGACTGTCTCCAACCAGCCATAATTTTGTGAGAGTGAAATTATGTCTAAGTCCAGCTTTGGTACATTAGAAGCAACTCTGAAACTTAACCTAAGCGTTTTTCGAAGCTACTTTTTGGCTAACTTCTTATAGGAAGGTCTAGGAGCTCTGAAAATGAACGTGCGTGTCTTTCACTCTTCCCGAGGGACTTAGAAGAATTTTGTGATATTTTTTATTAAATGGTGTATAAGGGTATATATATAAATATATTTTATGCACTGTATATGAGCTGGCGATTTCTAAGTCTGTGGTTCCGAGAGGGGGTAACCAGGCTCACTAATAAAGGTCAAGCCACTTGGCTGCCAGAATGCCCTGCTTCAGCACAGACCAGAAAGGCATTGTGATAAGCGTATCCCCGGTATAGTCAGGGGTTAATGGGAGTCGTCCCCGTCCCCCCAGTATACGGCCAGAACCATGGACCCGGTACTTGTGGTTCGGACTGTCTCCAACCAGCCATAATTTTGTGAGAGTGAAATTATGTCTAAGTCCAGCTTTGGTACATTAGAAGCAACTCTGAAACTTAACCTAAGCGTTTTTCGAAGCTACTTTTTGGCTAACTTCTTATAGGAAGGTCTAGGAGCTCTGAAAATGAACGTGCGCGTCTTTCACTCTTCCCGAGGGACTTAGAAGAATTTTGTGATATTTTTTATTAAATGGTGTATAAGGGTATATATATAAATATATTTTATGCACTGTATATGAGCTGGCGATTTCTAAGTCTGTGGTTCCGAGAGGGGGTAACCAGGCTCACTAATAAAGGTCAAGCCACTTGGCTGCCAGAATGCCGTGCTTCAGCACAGACCAGAAAGGCATTGTGATAAGCGTATCCCCGGTATAGTCAGGGGTTAATGGGAGTCGTCCCCGTCCCCCCAGTATACGACCAGAACCATGGACCCGGTACTTGTGGTTCGGACTCTCTCCAACCAGCCATAATGTTGTGAGAGTGAAATTATGTCTAAGTCCAGCTTTGGTACATTAGAAGCAACTCTGAAACTTAACCTAAGCGTTTTTCGAAGCTACTTTTTGGCTAACTTCTTATAGGAAGGTCTAGGAGCTCTGAAAATGAACGTGCGCGTCTTTCACTCTTCCCGAGGGACTTAGAAGAATTTTGTGATATTTTTTATTAAATGGTGTATAAGGGTATATATATAAATATATTTTATGCACTGTATATGAGCTGGCGATTTCTAAGTCTGTGGTTCCGAGAGGGGGTAACCAGGCTCACTAATAAAGGTCAAGCCACTTGGCTGCCAGAATGCCCTGCTTCAGCAAAGACCAGAAAGGCATTGTGATAAGCGTATCCCCGGTATAGTCAGGGGTTAATGGGAGTCGTCCCCGTCCCCCCAGTATACGGCCAGAACCATGGACCCGGTACTTGTGGTTCGGACTGTCTCCAACCAGCCATAATGTTGTGAGAGTGAAATTATGTCTAAGTCCAGCTTTGGTACATTAGAAGCAACTCTGAAACTTAACCTAAGCGTTTTTCGAAGCTACTTTTTGGCTAACTTCTTATAGGAAGGTCTAGGAGCTCTGAAAATGAACGTGCGCGTCTTTCACTCTTCCCGAGGGACTTAGAAGAATTTTGTGATATTTTTTATTAAATGGTGTATAAGGGTATATATATAAATATATTTTATGCACTGTATATGAGCTGGCGATTTCTAAGTCTGTGGTTCCGAGAGGGGGTAACCAGGCTCACTAATAAAGGTCAAGCCACTTGGCTGCCAGAATGCCGTGCTTCAGCACAGACCAGAAAGGCATTGTGATAAGCGTATCCCCGGTATAGTCAGGGGTTAATGGGAGTCGTCCCCGTCCCCCCAGTATACGGCCAGAACCATGGACCCGGTACTTGTGTTTCGGACTGTCTCCAAACAGCCATAATGTTGTGAGAGTGAAATTATGTCTAAGTCCAGCTTTGGTACATTAGAAGCAACTCTGAAACTTAACCTAAGCGTTTTTCGAAGCTACTTTTTGGCTAACTTCTTATAGGAAGGTCTAGGAGCTCTGAAAATGAACGTGCGCGTCTTTCACTCTTCCCGAGGGACTTAGAAGAATTTTGTGATATTTTTTATTAAATGGTGTATAAGGGTATATATATAAATATATTTTATGCACTGTATATGAGCTGGCGATTTCTAAGTCTGTGGTTCCGAGAGGGGGTAACCAGGCTCACTAATAAAGGTCAAGCCACTTGGCTGCCAGAATGCCCTGCTTCAGCACAGACCAGAAAGGCATTGTGATAAGCGTATCCCCGGTATAGTCAGGGGTTAATGGGAGTCGTCCCCGTCCCCCCATTATACGGCCAGAACCATGGACCCTGTACTTGTGGTTCGGACTCTCTCCAACCAGCCATAATGTTGTGGGAGTGAAATTATGTCTAAGTCCAGCTTTGGTACATTAGAAGCAACTCTGAAACTTAACCTAAGCGTTTTTCGAAGCTACTTTTTGGCTAACTTCTTATAGGAAGGTCTAGGAGCTCTGAAAATGAACGTGCGCGTCTTTCACTCTTCCCGAGGGACTTAGAAGAATTTTGTGATATTTTTTATTAAATGGTGTATAAGGGTATATATATAAATATATTTTATGCACTGTATATGAGCTGGCGATTTCTAAGTCTGTGGTTCCGAGAGGGGGTAACCAGGCTCACTAATAAAGGTCAAGCCACTTGGCTGCCAGAATGCCCTGCTTCAGCAAAGACCAGAAAGGCATTGTGATAAGCGTATCCCCGGTATAGTCAGGGGTTAATGGGAGTCGTCCCCGTCCCCCCAGTATACGGCCAGAACCATGGACCCGGTACTTGTGGTTCGGACTGTCTCCAACCAGCCATTATGTTGTGAGAGTGAAATTATGTCTAAGTCCAGCTTTGGTACATTAGAAGCAACTCTGAAACTTAACCTAAGCGTTTTTCGAAGCTACTTTTTGGCTAACTTCTTATAGGAAGGTCTAGGAGCTCTGAAAATGAACGTGCGCGTCTTTCACTCTTCCCGAGGGACTTAGAAGAATTTTGTGATATTTTTTATTAAATGGTGTATAAGGGTATATATATAAATATATTTTATGCACTGTATATGAGCTGGCGATTTCTAAGTCTGTGGTTCCGAGAGGGGGTAACCAGGCTCACTAATAAAGGTCAAGCCACTTGGCTGCCAGAATGCCGTGCTTCAGCACAGACCAGAAAGGCATTGTGATAAGCGTATCCCCGGTATAGTCAGGGGTTAATGGGAGTCGTCCCCGTCCCCCCAGTATACGGCCAGAACCATGAACCCTGTACTTGTGGTTCGGACTCTCTCCAACCAGCCATAATGTTGTGAGAGTGAAATTATGTCTAAGTCCAGCTTTGGTACATTAGAAGCAACTCTGAAACTTAACCTAAGCGTTTTTCGAAGCTACTTTTTGGCTAACTTCTTATAGGAAGGTCTAGGAGCTCTGAAAATGAACGTGCGCGTCTTTCACTCTTCCCGAGGGACTTAGAAGAATTTTGTGATATTTTTTATTAAATGGTGTATAAGGGTATATATATAAATATATTTTATGCACTGTATATGAGCTGGCGATTTCTAAGTCTGTGGTTCCGAGAGGGGGTAACCAGGCTCACTAATAAAGGTCAAGCCACTTGGCTGCCAGAATGCCCTGCTTCAGCACAGACCAGAAAGGCATTGTGATAAGCGTATCCCCGGTATAGTCAGGGGTTAATGGGAGTCGTCCCCGTCCCCCCAGTATACGGCCAGAACCATGGACCCTGTACTTGTGGTTCGGACTCTCTCCAACCAGCCATAATGTTGTGAGAGTGAAATTATGTCTAAGTCCAGCTTTGGTACATTAGAAGCAACTCTGAAACTTAACCTAAGCGTTTTTCGAAGCTACTTTTTGGCTAACTTCTTATAGGAAGGTCTAGGAGCTCTGAAAATGAACGTGCGCGTCTTTCACTCTTCCCGAGGGACTTAGAAGAATTTTGTGATATTTTTTATTAAATGGTGTATAAGGGTATATATATAAATATATTTTATGCACTGTATATGAGCTGGCGATTTCTAAGTCTGTGGTTCCGAGAGGGGGTAACCAGGCTCACTAATAAAGGTCAAGCCACTTGGCTGCCAGAATGCCGTGCTTCAGCACAGACCAGAAAGGCATTGTGATAAGCGTATCCCCGGTATAGTCAGGGGTTAATGGGAGTCGTCCCCGCCCCCCCAGTATACGGCCAGAACCATGGACCCGGTACTTGTGGTTCGGACTGTCTCCAACCAGCCATAATGTTGTGAGAGTGAAATTATGTCTAAGTCCAGCTTTGGTACATTAGAAGCAACTCTGAAACTTAACCTAAGCGTTTTTCGAAGCTACTTTTTGGCTAACTTCTTATAGGAAGGTCTAGGAGCTCTGAAAATGAACGTGCGCGTCTTTCACTCTTCCCGAGGGACTTAGAAGAATTTTGTGATATTTTTTATTAAATGGTGTATAATGGTATATATATAAATATATTTTATGCACTGTATATGAGCTGGCGATTTCTAAGTCTGTGGTTCCGAGAGGGGGTAACCAGGCTCACTAATAAAGATCAAGCCACTTGGCTGCCAGAATGCCCTGCTTCAGCACAGACCAGAAAGGCATTGTGATAAGCGTATCCCCGGTATAGTCAGGGGTTAATGGGAGTCGTCCCCGTCCCCCCAGTATACGGCAAGAACCATGGACCCGGTACTTGTGGTTCGGACTCTCTCCAACCAGCCATAATGTTGTGAGAGTGAAATTATGTCTAAGTCCAGCTTTGGTACATTAGAAGCAACTCTGAAACTTAACCTAAGCGTTTTTCGAAGTTACTTTTTGGCTAACTTCTTATAGGAAGGTCTAGGAGCTCTGAAAATGAACGTGCGCGTCTTTCACTCTTCCCGAGGGACTTAGAAGAATTTTGTGATATTTTTTATTAAAATGGTGTATAAGGGTATATATATAAATATATTTTATGCACTGTATATGAGCTGGCGATTTCTAAGTCTGTGGTTCCGAGAGGGGGTAACCAGGCTCACTAATAAAGGTCAAGCCACTTGGCTGCCAGAATGCCCTGCTTCAGCACAGACCAGAAAGGCATTGTGATAAGCGTATCCCCGGTATAGTCAGGGGTTAATGGGAGTCGTCCCCGTCCCCCCAGTATACGGCCAGAACCATGGACCCGGTACTTGTGGTTCGGACTGTCTCCAACCAGCCATAATGTTGTGAGAGTGAAATTATGTCTAAGTCCAGCTTTGGTACATTAGAAGCAACTCTGAAACTTAACCTAAGCGTTTTTCGAAGCTACTTTTTGGCTAACTTCTTATAGGAAGGTCTAGGAGCTCTGAAAATGAACGTGCGCGTCTTTCACTCTTCCCGAGGGACTTAGAAGAATTTTGTGATATTTTTTATTAAATGGTGTATAAGGGTATATATATAAATATATTTTATGCACTGTATATGAGCTGGCGATTTCTAAGTCTGTGGTTCCGAGAGGGGGTAACCAGGCTCACTAATAAAGGTCAAGCCACTTGGCTGCCAGAATGCCGTGCTTCAGCACAGACCAGAAAGGCATTGTGATAAGCGTATCCCCGGTATAGTCAGGGGTTAATGGGAGTCGTCCCCGCCCCCCCAGTATACGGCCAGAACCATGGACCCGGTACTTGTGGTTCGGACTGTCTCCAACCAGCCATAATGTTGTGAGAGTGAAATTATGTCTAAGTCCAGCTTTGGTACATTAGAAGCAACTCTGAAACTTAACCTAAGCGTTTTTCGAAGCTACTTTTTGGCTAACTTCTTATAGGAAGGTCTAGGAGCTCTGAAAATGAACGTGCGCGTCTTTCACTCTTCCCGAGGGACTTAGAAGAATTTTGTGATATTTTTTATTAAATGGTGTATAAGGGTATATATATATAAATATATTTTATGCACTGTATATGAGCTGGCGATTTCTAAGTCTGGTTCCGAGAGGGGGTAACCAGGCTCACTAATAAAGGTCAAGCCACTTGGCTGCCAGAATGCCCTGCTTCAGCACAGACCAGAAAGGCATTGTGATAAGCGTATCCCCGGTATAGTCAGGGGTTAATGGGAGTCGTCCCCGTCCCCCCAGTATACGGCAAGAACCATGGACCCGGTACTTGTGGTTCGGACTCTCTCCAACCAGCCATAATGTTGTGAGAGTGAAATTATGTCTAAGTCCAGCTTTGGTACATTAGAAGCAACTCTGAAACTTAACCTAAGCGTTTTTCGAAGCTACTTTTAGGCTAACTTCTTATAGGAAGGTCTAGGAGCTCTGAAAATGAACGTGCGCGTCTTTCACTCTTCCCGAGGGACTTAGAAGAATTTTGTGATATTTTTTATTAAAATGGTGTATAAGGGTATATATATAAATATATTTTATGCACTGTATATGAGCTGGCGATTTCTAAGTCTGTGGTTCCGAGAGGGGGTAACCAGGCTCACTAATAAAGGTCAAGCCACTTGGCTGCCAGAATGCCCTGCTTCAGCACAGACCAGAAAGGCATTGTGATAAGCGTATCCCCGGTATAGTCAGGGGTTAATGGGAGTCGTCCCCGTCCCCCCAGTATACGGCCAGAACCATGGACCCTGTACTTGTGGTTCGGACTCTCTCCAACCAGCCATAATGTTGTGAGAGTGAAATTATGTCTAAGTCCAGCTTTGGTACATTAGAAGCAACTCTGAAACTTAACCTAAGCGTTTTTCGAAGCTACTTTTTGGCTAACTTCTTATAGGAAGGTCTAGGAGCTCTGAAAATGAACGTGCGCGTCTTTCACTCTTCCCGAGGGACTTAGAAGAATTTTGTGATATTTTTTATTAAAATGGTGTATAAGGGTATATATATAAATATATTTTATGCACTGTATATGAGCTGGCGATTTCTAAGTCTGTGGTTCCGAGAGGGGGTAACCAGGCTCACTAATAAAGGTCAAGCCACTTGGCTGCCAGAATGCCCTGCTTCAGCACAGACCAGAAAGGCATTGTGATAAGCGTATCCCCGGTATAGTCAGGGGTTAATGGGAGTCGTCCCCGTCCCCCCAGTATACGGCCAGAACCATGGACCCTGTACTTGTGGTTCGGACTGTCTCCAACCAGCCATAATGTTGTGAGAGTGAAATTATGTCTAAGTCCAGCTTTGGTACATTAGAAGCAACTCTGAAACTTAACCTAAGCGTTTTTCGAAGCTACTTTTTGGCTAACTTCTTATAGGAAGGTCTAGGAGCTCTGAAAATGAACGTGCGCGTCTTTCACTCTTCCCGAGGGACTTAGAAGAATTTTGTGATATTTTTTATTAAATGGTGTATAAGGGTATATATATAAATATATTTTATGCACTGTATATGAGCTGGCGATTTCTAAGTCTGTGGTTCCGAGAGGGGGTAACCAGGCTCACTAATAAAGGTCAAGCCACTTGGCTGCCAGAATGCCGTGCTTCAGCACAGACCAGAAAGGCATTGTGATAAGCGTATCCCCGGTATAGTCAGGGGTTAATGGGAGTCGTCCCCGCCCCCCCAGTATACGGCCAGAACCATGGACCCGGTACTTGTGGTTCGGACTGTCTCCAACCAGCCATAATGTTGTGAGAGTGAAATTATGTCTAAGTCCAGCTTTGGTACATTAGAAGCAACTCTGAAACTTAACCTAAGCGTTTTTCGAAGCTACTTTTTGGCTAACTTCTTATAGGAAGGTCTAGGAGCTCTGAAAATGAACGTGCGCGTCTTTCACTCTTCCCGAGGGACTTAGAAGAATTTTGTGATATTTTTTATTAAATGGTGTATAATGGTATATATATAAATATATTTTATGCACTGTATATGAGCTGGCGATTTCTAAGTCTGTGGTTCCGAGAGGGGGTAACCAGGCTCACTAATAAAGGTCAAGCCACTTGGCTGCCAGAATGCCCTGCTTCAGCACAGACCAGAAAGGCATTGTGATAAGCGTATCCCCGGTATAGTCAGGGGTTAATGGGAGTCGTCCCCGTCCCCCCAGTATACGGCAAGAACCATGGACCCGGTACTTGTGGTTCGGACTCTCTCCAACCAGCCATAATGTTGTGAGAGTGAAATTATGTCTAAGTCCAGCTTTGGTACATTAGAAGCAACTCTGAAACGTAACCTAAGCGTTTTTCGAAGCTACTTTTTGGCTAACTTCTTATAGGAAGGTCTAGGAGCTCTGAAAATGAACGTGCGCGTCTTTCACTCTTCCCGAGGGACTTAGAAGAATTTTGTGATATTTTTTATTAAAATGGTGTATAAGGGTATATATATATAAATATATTTTATGCACTGTATATGAGCTGGCGATTTCTAAGTCTGTGGTTCCGAGAGGGGGTAACCAGGCTCACTAATAAAGGTCAAGCCACTTGGCTGCCAGAATGCCCTGCTTCAGCACAGACCAGAAAGGCATTGTGATAAGCGTATCCCCGGTATAGTCAGGGGTTAATGGGAGTCGCCCCCGTCCCCCCAGTATACGGCCAGAACCATGGACCCGGTACTTGTGGTTCGGACTGTCTCCAACCAGCCATAATGTTGTGAGAGTGAAATTATGTCTAAGTCCAGCTTTGGTACATTAGAAGCAACTCTGAAACTTAACCTAAGCGTTTTTCGAAGCTACTTTTTGGCTAACTTCTTATAGGAAGGTCTAGGAGCTCTGAAAATGAACGTGCGCGTCTTTCACTCTTCCCGAGGGACTTAGAAGAATTTTGTGATATTTTTTATTAAATGGTGTATAAGGGTATATATATAAATATATTTTATGCACTGTATATGAGCTGGCGATTTCTAAGTCTGTGGTTCCGAGAGGGGGTAACCAGGCTCACTAATAAAGGTCAAGCCACTTGGCTGCCAGAATGCCGTGCTTCAGCACAGACCAGAAAGGCATTGTGATAAGCGTATCCCCGGTATAGTCAGGGGTTAATGGGAGTCGTCCCCGCCCCCCCAGTATACGGCCAGAACCATGGACCCGGTACTTGTGGTTCGGACTGTCTCCAACCAGCCATAATGTTGTGAGAGTGAAATTATGTCTAAGTCCAGCTTTGGTACATTAGAAGCAACTCTGAAACTTAACCTAAGCGTTTTTCGAAGCTACTTTTTGGCTAACTTCTTATAGGAAGGTCTAGGAGCTCTGAAAATGAACGTGCGCGTCTTTCACTCTTCCCGAGGGACTTAGAAGAATTTTGTGATATTTTTTATTAAATGGTGTATAAGGGTATATATATAAATATATTTTATGCACTGTATATGAGCTGGCGATTTCTAAGTCTGTGGTTCCGAGAGGGGGTAACCAGGCTCACTAATAAAGGTCAAGCCACTTGGCTGCCAGAATGCCCTGCTTCAGCACAGACCAGAAAGGCATTGTGATAAGCGTATCCCCGGTATAGTCAGGGGTTAATGGGAGTCGTCCCCGTCCCCCCAGTATACGGCCAGAACCATGGACCCGGTACTTGTGGTTCGGACTGTCTCCAACCAGCCATAATGTTGTGAGAGTGAAATTATGTCTAAGTCCAGCTTTGGTACATTAGAAGCAACTCTGAAACTTAACCTAAGCGTTTTTCGAAGCTACTTTTTGGCTAACTTCTTATAGGAAGGTCTAGGAGCTCTGAAAATGAACGTGCGCGTCTTTCACTCTTCCCGAGGGACTTAGAAGAATTTTGTGATATTTTTTATTAAATGGTGTATAAGGGTATATATATAAATATATTTTATGCACTGTATATGAGCTGGCGATTTCTAAGTCTGTGGTTCCGAGAGGGGGTAACCAGGCTCACTAATAAAGGTCAAGCCACTTGGCTGCCAGAATGCCGTGCTTCAGCACAGACCAGAAAGGCATTGTGATAAGCGTATCCCCGGTATAGTCAGGGGTTAATGGGAGTCGTCCCCGTCCCCCCAGTATACGGCCAGAACCATGGACCCGGTACTTGTGTTTTGGACTGTCTCCAAACAGCCATAATGTTGTGAGAGTGAAATTATGTCTAAGTCCAGCTTTGGTACATTAGAAGCAACTCTGAAACTTAACCTAAGCGTTTTTCGAAGCTACTTTTTGGCTAACTTCTTATAGGAAGGTCTAGGAGCTCTGAAAATGAACGTGCGCGTCTTTCACTCTTCCCGAGGGACTTAGAAGAATTTTGTGATATTTTTTATTAAAATGGTGTATAAGGGTATATATATAAATATATTTTATGCACTGTATATGAGCTGGCGATTTCTAAGTCTGTGGTTCCGAGAGGGGGTAACCAGGCTCACTAATAAAGGTCAAGCCACTTGGCTGCCAGAATGCCCTGCTTCAGCACAGACCAGAAAGGCATTGTGATAAGCGTATCCCCGGTATAGTCAGGGGTTAATGGGAGTCGTCCCCGTCCCCCCAGTATACGGCCAGAACCATGGACCCGGTACTTGTGGTTCGGACTGTCTCCAACCAGCCATAATGTTGTGAGAGTGAAATTATGTCTAAGTCCAGCTTTGGTACATTAGAAGCAACTCTGAAACTTAACCTAAGCGTTTTTCGAAGCTACTTTTTGGCTAACTTCTTATAGGAAGGTCTAGGAGCTCTGAAAATGAACGTGCGCGTCTTTCACTCTTCCCGAGGGACTTAGAAGAATTTTGTGATATTTTTTATTAAATGGTGTATAAGGGTATATATATAAATATATTTTATGCACTGTATATGAGCTGGCGATTTCTAAGTCTGTGGTTCCGAGAGGGGGTAACCAGGCTCACTAATAAAGGTCAAGCCACTTGGCTGCCAGAATGCCCTGCTTCAGCACAGACCAGAAAGGCATTGTGATAAGCGTATCCCCGGTATAGTCAGGGGTTAATGGGAGTCGTCCCCGTCCCCCCAGTATACGGCCAGAACCATGGACCCGGTACTTGTGGTTCGGACTCTCTCCAACCAGCCATAATGTTGTGAGAGTGAAATTATGTCTAAGTCCAGCTTTGGTACATTAGAAGCAACTCTGAAACTTAACCTAAGCGTTTTTCGAAGCTACTTTTTGGCTAACTTCTTATAGGAAGGTCTAGGAGCTCTGAAAATGAACGTGCGCGTCTTTCACTCTTCCCGAGGGACTTAGAAGAATTTTGTGATATTTTTTATTAAATGGTGTATAAGGGTATATATATAAATATATTTTATGCACTGTATATGAGCTGGCGATTTCTAAGTCTGTGGTTCCGAGAGGGGGTAACCAGGCTCACTAATAAAGGTCAAGCCACTTGGCTGCCAGAATGCCGTGCTTCAGCACAGACCAGAAAGGCATTGTGATAAGCGTATCCCCGGTATAGTCAGGGGTTAATGGGAGTCGTCCCCGTCCCCCCAGTATACGGCCAGAACCATGGACCCGGTACTTGTGGTTCGGACTGTCTCCAACCAGCCATAATGTTGTGAGAGTGAAATTATGTCTAAGTCCAGCTTTGGTACATTAGAAGCAACTCTGAAACTTAACCTAAGCGTTTTTCGAAGCTACTTTTTGGCTAACTTCTTATAGGAAGGTCTAGGAGCTCTGAAAATGAACGTGCGCGTCTTTCACTCTTCCCGAGGGACTTAGAAGAATTTTGTGATATTTTTTATTAAATGGTGTATAAGGGTATATATATAAATATATTTTATGCACTGTATATGAGCTGGCGATTCCTAATTCTGTGGTTCCGAGAGGGGGTAACCAGGCTCACTAATAAAGGTCAAGCCACTTGGCTGCCAGAATGCCCTGCTTCAGCACAGACCAGAAAGGCATTGTGATAAGCGTATCCCCGGTATAGTCAGGGGTTAATGGGAGTCGTCCCCGTCCCCCCAGTATACGGCCAGAACCATGGACCCGGTACTTGTGGTTCGGACTGTCTCCAACCAGCCATAATGTTGTGAGAGTGAAATTATGTCTAGGTCCAGCTTTGGTACATTAGAAGCAACTCTGAAACTTAACCTAAGCGTTTTTCGAAGCTACTTTTTGGCTAACTTCTTATAGGAAGGTCTAGGAGCTCTGAAAATGAACGTGCGCGTCTTTCACTCTTCCCGAGGGACTTAGAAGAATTTTGTGATATTTTTTATTAAATGGTGTATAAGGGTATATATATAAATATATTTTATGCACTGTATATGAGCTGGCGATTTCTAAGTCTGTGGTTCCGAGAGGGGGTAACCAGGCTCACTAATAAAGGTCAAGCCACTTGGCTGCCAGAATGCCCTGCTTCAGCACAGACCAGAAAGGCATTGTGATAAGCGTATCCCCGGTATAGTCAGGGGTTAATGGGAGTCGTCCCCGTCCCCCCAGTATACGGCCAGAACCATGGACCCGGTACTTGTGGTTCGGACTGTCTCCAACCAGCCATAATTTTGTGAGAGTGAAATTATGTCTAAGTCCAGCTTTGGTACATTAGAAGCAACTCTGAAACTTAACCTAAGCGTTTTTCGAAGCTACTTTTTGGCTAACTTCTTATAGGAAGGTCTAGGAGCTCTGAAAATGAACGTGCGCGTCTTTCACTCTTCCCGAGGGACTTAGAAGAATTTTGTGATATTTTTTATTAAATGGTGTATAAGGGTATATATATAAATATATTTTATGCACTGTATATGAGCTGGCGATTTCTAAGTCTGTGGTTCCGAGAGGGGGTAACCAGGCTCACTAATAAAGGTCAAGCCACTTGGCTGC
The DNA here is from genome assembly GCF_040206685.1 of Ascaphus truei. Taxonomy (NCBI): domain Eukaryota; kingdom Metazoa; phylum Chordata; class Amphibia; order Anura; family Ascaphidae; genus Ascaphus; species Ascaphus truei. The sequence continues at coordinate 41,258 of NW_027457117.1, read as the reverse complement.
CAGAATGCCGTGCTTCAGCACAGACCAGAAAGGCATTGTGATAAGCGTATCCCCGGTATAGTCAGGGGTTAATGGGAGTCGTCCCCGTCCCCCCAGTATACGGCCAGAACCATGGACCCGGTACTTGTGGTTCGGACTCTCTCCAACCAGCCATAATGTTGTGAGAGTGAAATTATGTCTAAGTCCAGCTTTGGTACATTAGAAGCAACTCTGAAACTTAACCTAAGCGTTTTTCGAAGCTACTTTTTGGCTAACTTCTTATAGGAAGGTCTAGGAGCTCTGAAAATGAACGTGCGCGTCTTTCACTCTTCCCGAGGGACTTAGAAGAATTTTGTGATATTTTTTATTAAATGGTGTATAAGGGTATATATATAAATATATTTTATGCACTGTATATGAGCTGGCGATTTCTAAGTCTGTGGTTCCGAGAGGGGGTAACCAGGCTCACTAATAAAGGTCAAGCCACTTGGCTGCCAGAATGCCGTGCTTCAGCACAGACCAGAAAGGCATTGTGATAAGCGTATCCCCGGTATAGTCAGGGGTTAATGGGAGTCGTCCCCGTCCCCCCAGTATACGACCAGAACCATGGACCCGGTACTTGTGGTTCGGACTCTCTCCAACCAGCCATAATGTTGTGAGAGTGAAATTATGTCTAAGTCCAGCTTTGGTACATTAGAAGCAACTCTGAAACTTAACCTAAGCGTTTTTCGAAGCTACTTTTTGGCTAACTTCTTATAGGAAGGTCTAGGAGCTCTGAAAATGAACGTGCGCGTCTTTCACTCTTCCCGAGGGACTTAGAAGAATTTTGTGATATTTTTTATTAAATGGTGTATAAGGGTATATATATAAATATATTTTATGCACTGTATATGAGCTGGCGATTTCTAAGTCTGTGGTTCCGAGAGGGGGTAACCAGGCTCACTAATAAAGGTCAAGCCACTTGGCTGCCAGAATGCCCTGCTTCAGCAAAGACCAGAAAGGCATTGTGATAAGCGTATCCCCGGTATAGTCAGGGGTTAATGGGAGTCGTCCCCGTCCCCCCAGTATACGGCCAGAACCATGGACCCGGTACTTGTGGTTCGGACTGTCTCCAACCAGCCATAATGTTGTGAGAGTGAAATTATGTCTAAGTCCAGCTTTGGTACATTAGAAGCAACTCTGAAACTTAACCTAAGCGTTTTTCGAAGCTACTTTTTGGCTAACTTCTTATAGGAAGGTCTAGGAGCTCTGAAAATGAACGTGCGCGTCTTTCACTCTTCCCGAGGGACTTAGAAGAATTTTGTGATATTTTTTATTAAATGGTGTATAAGGGTATATATATAAATATATTTTATGCACTGTATATGAGCTGGCGATTTCTAAGTCTGTGGTTCCGAGAGGGGGTAACCAGGCTCACTAATAAAGGTCAAGCCACTTGGCTGCCAGAATGCCGTGCTTCAGCACAGACCAGAAAGGCATTGTGATAAGCGTATCCCCGGTATAGTCAGGGGTTAATGGGAGTCGTCCCCGTCCCCCCAGTATACGGCCAGAACCATGGACCCGGTACTTGTGTTTCGGACTGTCTCCAAACAGCCATAATGTTGTGAGAGTGAAATTATGTCTAAGTCCAGCTTTGGTACATTAGAAGCAACTCTGAAACTTAACCTAAGCGTTTTTCGAAGCTACTTTTTGGCTAACTTCTTATAGGAAGGTCTAGGAGCTCTGAAAATGAACGTGCGCGTCTTTCACTCTTCCCGAGGGACTTAGAAGAATTTTGTGATATTTTTTATTAAATGGTGTATAAGGGTATATATATAAATATATTTTATGCACTGTATATGAGCTGGCGATTTCTAAGTCTGTGGTTCCGAGAGGGGGTAACCAGGCTCACTAATAAAGGTCAAGCCACTTGGCTGCCAGAATGCCCTGCTTCAGCACAGACCAGAAAGGCATTGTGATAAGCGTATCCCCGGTATAGTCAGGGGTTAATGGGAGTCGTCCCCGTCCCCCCAGTATACGGCCAGAACCATGGACCCTGTACTTGTGGTTCGGACTCTCTCCAACCAGCCATAATGTTGTGGGAGTGAAATTATGTCTAAGTCCAGCTTTGGTACATTAGAAGCAACTCTGAAACTTAACCTAAGCGTTTTTCGAAGCTACTTTTTGGCTAACTTCTTATAGGAAGGTCTAGGAGCTCTGAAAATGAACGTGCGCGTCTTTCACTCTTCCCGAGGGACTTAGAAGAATTTTGTGATATTTTTTATTAAATGGTGTATAAGGGTATATATATAAATATATTTTATGCACTGTATATGAGCTGGCGATTTCTAAGTCTGTGGTTCCGAGAGGGGGTAACCAGGCTCACTAATAAAGGTCAAGCCACTTGGCTGCCAGAATGCCCTGCTTCAGCAAAGACCAGAAAGGCATTGTGATAAGCGTATCCCCGGTATAGTCAGGGGTTAATGGGAGTCGTCCCCGTCCCCCCAGTATACGGCCAGAACCATGGACCCGGTACTTGTGGTTCGGACTGTCTCCAACCAGCCATAATTTTGTGAGAGTGAAATTATGTCTAAGTCCAGCTTTGGTACATTAGAAGCAACTCTGAAACTTAACCTAAGCGTTTTTCGAAGCTACTTTTTGGCTAACTTCTTATAGGAAGGTCTAGGAGCTCTGAAAATGAACGTGCGCGTCTTTCACTCTTCCCGAGGGACTTAGAAGAATTTTGTGATATTTTTTATTAAATGGTGTATAAGGGTATATATATAAATATATTTTATGCACTGTATATGAGCTGGCGATTTCTAAGTCTGTGGTTCCGAGAGGGGGTAACCAGGCTCACTAATAAAGGTCAAGCCACTTGGCTGCCAGAATGCCGTGCTTCAGCACAGACCAGAAAGGCATTGTGATAAGCGTATCCCCGGTATAGTCAGGGGTTAATGGGAGTCGTCCCCGTCCCCCCAGTATACGACCAGAACCATGGACCCGGTACTTGTGGTTCGGACTCTCTCCAACCAGCCATAATGTTGTGAGAGTGAAATTATGTCTAAGTCCAGCTTTGGTACATTAGAAGCAACTCTGAAACTTAACCTAAGCGTTTTTCGAAGCTACTTTTTGGCTAACTTCTTATAGGAAGGTCTAGGAGCTCTGAAAATGAACGTGCGCGTCTTTCACTCTTCCCGAGGGACTTAGAAGAATTTTGTGATATTTTTTATTAAATGGTGTATAAGGGTATATATATAAATATATTTTATGCACTGTATATGAGCTGGCGATTTCTAAGTCTGTGGTTCCGAGAGGGGGTAACCAGGCTCACTAATAAAGGTCAAGCCACTTGGCTGCCAGAATGCCCTGCTTCAGCAAAGACCAGAAAGGCATTGTGATAAGCGTATCCCCGGTATAGTCAGGGGTTAATGGGAGTCGTCCCCGTCCCCCCAGTATACGGCCAGAACCATGGACCCGGTACTTGTGGTTCGGACTGTCTCCAACCAGCCATAATGTTGTGAGAGTGAAATTATGTCTAAGTCCAGCTTTGGTACATTAGAAGCAACTCTGAAACTTAACCTAAGCGTTTTTCGAAGCTACTTTTTGGCTAACTTCTTATAGGAAGGTCTAGGAGCTCTGAAAATGAACGTGCGCGTCTTTCACTCTTCCCGAGGGACTTAGAAGAATTTTGTGATATTTTTTATTAAATGGTGTATAAGGGTATATATATAAATATATTTTATGCACTGTATATGAGCTGGCGATTTCTAAGTCTGTGGTTCCGAGAGGGGGTAACCAGGCTCACTAATAAAGGTCAAGCCACTTGGCTGCCAGAATGCCGTGCTTCAGCACAGACCAGAAAGGCATTGTGATAAGCGTATCCCCGGTATAGTCAGGGGTTAATGGGAGTCGTCCCCGTCCCCCCAGTATACGGCCAGAACCATGGACCCGGTACTTGTGTTTCGGACTGTCTCCAAACAGCCATAATGTTGTGAGAGTGAAATTATGTCTAAGTCCAGCTTTGGTACATTAGAAGCAACTCTGAAACTTAACCTAAGCGTTTTTCGAAGCTACTTTTTGGCTAACTTCTTATAGGAAGGTCTAGGAGCTCTGAAAATGAACGTGCGCGTCTTTCACTCTTCCCGAGGGACTTAGAAGAATTTTGTGATATTTTTTATTAAATGGTGTATAAGGGTATATATATAAATATATTTTATGCACTGTATATGAGCTGGCGATTTCTAAGTCTGTGGTTCCGAGAGGGGGTAACCAGGCTCACTAATAAAGGTCAAGCCACTTGGCTGCCAGAATGCCCTGCTTCAGCACAGACCAGAAAGGCATTGTGATAAGCGTATCCCCGGTATAGTCAGGGGTTAATGGGAGTCGTCCCCGTCCCCCCAGTATACGGCCAGAACCATGGACCCGGTACTTGTGTTTCGGACTGTCTCCAAACAGCCATAATGTTGTGAGAGTGAAATTATGTCTAAGTCCAGCTTTGGTACATTAGAAGCAACTCTGAAACTTAACCTAAGCGTTTTTCGAAGCTACTTTTTGGCTAACTTCTTATAGGAAGGTCTAGGAGCTCTGAAAATGAACGTGCGCGTCTTTCACTCTTCCCGAGGGACTTAGAAGAATTTTGTGATATTTTTTATTAAATGGTGTATAAGGGTATATATATAAATATATTTTATGCACTGTATATGAGCTGGCGATTTCTAAGTCTGTGGTTCCGAGAGGGGGTAACCAGGCTCACTAATAAAGGTCAAGCCACTTGGCTGCCAGAATGCCGTGCTTCAGCACAGACCAGAAAGGCATTGTGATAAGCGTATCCCCGGTATAGTCAGGGGTTAATGGGAGTCGTCCCCGTCCCCCCAGTATACGGCCAGAACCATGGACCCGGTACTTGTGTTTCGGACTGTCTCCAAACAGCCATAATGTTGTGAGAGTGAAATTATGTCTAAGTCCAGCTTTGGTACATTAGAAGCAACTCTGAAACTTAACCTAAGCGTTTTTCGAAGCTACTTTTTGGCTAACTTCTTATAGGAAGGTCTAGGAGCTCTGAAAATGAACGTGCGCGTCTTTCACTCTTCCCGAGGGACTTAGAAGAATTTTGTGATATTTTTTATTAAATGGTGTATAAGGGTATATATATAAATATATTTTATGCACTGTATATGAGCTGGCGATTTCTAAGTCTGTGGTTCCGAGAGGGGGTAACCAGGCTCACTAATAAAGGTCAAGCCACTTGGCTGCCAGAATGCCCTGCTTCAGCACAGACCAGAAAGGCATTGTGATAAGCGTATCCCCGGTATAGTCAGGGGTTAATGGGAGTCGTCCCCGTCCCCCCAGTATACGGCCAGAACCATGGACCCTGTACTTGTGGTTCGGACTCTCTCCAACCAGCCATAATGTTGTGGGAGTGAAATTATGTCTAAGTCCAGCTTTGGTACATTAGAAGCAACTCTGAAACTTAACCTAAGCGTTTTTCGAAGCTACTTTTTGGCTAACTTCTTATAGGAAGGTCTAGGAGCTCTGAAAATGAACGTGCGCGTCTTTCACTCTTCCCGAGGGACTTAGAAGAATTTTGTGATATTTTTTATTAAATGGTGTATAAGGGTATATATATAAATATATTTTATGCACTGTATATGAGCTGGCGATTTCTAAGTCTGTGGTTCCGAGAGGGGGTAACCAGGCTCACTAATAAAGGTCAAGCCACTTGGCTGCCAGAATGCCCTGCTTCAGCAAAGACCAGAAAGGCATTGTGATAAGCGTATCCCCGGTATAGTCAGGGGTTAATGGGAGTCGTCCCCGTCCCCCCAGTATACGGCCAGAACCATGGACCCGGTACTTGTGGTTCGGACTGTCTCCAACCAGCCATTATGTTGTGAGAGTGAAATTATGTCTAAGTCCAGCTTTGGTACATTAGAAGCAACTCTGAAACTTAACCTAAGCGTTTTTCGAAGCTACTTTTTGGCTAACTTCTTATAGGAAGGTCTAGGAGCTCTGAAAATGAACGTGCGCGTCTTTCACTCTTCCCGAGGGACTTAGAAGAATTTTGTGATATTTTTTATTAAATGGTGTATAAGGGTATATATATAAATATATTTTATGCACTGTATATGAGCTGGCGATTTCTAAGTCTGTGGTTCCGAGAGGGGGTAACCAGGCTCACTAATAAAGGTCAAGCCACTTGGCTGCCAGAATGCCGTGCTTCAGCACAGACCAGAAAGGCATTGTGATAAGCGTATCCCCGGTATAGTCAGGGGTTAATGGGAGTCGTCCCCGTCCCCCCAGTATACGGCCAGAACCATGGACCCTGTACTTGTGGTTCGGACTCTCTCCAACCAGCCATAATGTTGTGAGAGTGAAATTATGTCTAAGTCCAGCTTTGGTACATTAGAAGCAACTCTGAAACTTAACCTAAGCGTTTTTCGAAGCTACTTTTTGGCTAACTTCTTATAGGAAGGTCTAGGAGCTCTGAAAATGAACGTGCGCGTCTTTCACTCTTCCCGAGGGACTTAGAAGAATTTTGTGATATTTTTTATTAAATGGTGTATAAGGGTATATATATAAATATATTTTATGCACTGTATATGAGCTGGCGATTTCTAAGTCTGTGGTTCCGAGAGGGGGTAACCAGGCTCACTAATAAAGGTCAAGCCACTTGGCTGCCAGAATGCCCTGCTTCAGCACAGACCAGAAAGGCATTGTGATAAGCGTATCCCCGGTATAGTCAGGGGTTAATGGGAGTCGTCCCCGTCCCCCCAGTATACGGCCAGAACCATGGACCCTGTACTTGTGGTTCGGACTCTCTCCAACCAGCCATAATGTTGTGAGAGTGAAATTATGTCTAAGTCCAGCTTTGGTACATTAGAAGCAACTCTGAAACTTAACCTAAGCGTTTTTCGAAGCTACTTTTTGGCTAACTTCTTATAGGAAGGTCTAGGAGCTCTGAAAATGAACGTGCGCGTCTTTCACTCTTCCCGAGGGACTTAGAAGAATTTTGTGATATTTTTTATTAAATGGTGTATAAGGGTATATATATAAATATATTTTATGCACTGTATATGAGCTGGCGATTTCTAAGTCTGTGGTTCCGAGAGGGGGTAACCAGGCTCACTAATAAAGGTCAAGCCACTTGGCTGCCAGAATGCCCTGCTTCAGCACAGACCAGAAAGGCATTGTGATAAGCGTATCCCCGGTATAGTCAGGGGTTAATGGGAGTCGTCCCCGTCCCCCCAGTATACGGCCAGAACCATGGACCCGGTACTTGTGGTTCGGACTCTCTCCAACCAGCCATAATGTTGTGAGAGTGAAATTATGTCTAAGTCCAGCTTTGGTACATTAGAAGCAACTCTGAAACTTAACCTAAGCGTTTTTCGAAGCTACTTTTTGGCTAACTTCTTATAGGAAGGTCTAGGAGCTCTGAAAATGAACGTGCGCGTCTTTCACTCTTCCCGAGGGACTTAGAAGAATTTTGTGATATTTTTTATTAAATGGTGTATAAGGGTATATATATAAATATATTTTATGCACTGTATATGAGCTGGCGATTTCTAAGTCTGTGGTTCCGAGAGGGGGTAACCAGGCTCACTAATAAAGGTCAAGCCACTTGGCTGCCAGAATGCCCTGCTTCAGCACAGACCAGAAAGGCATTGTGATAAGCGTATCCCCGGTATAGTCAGGGGTTAATGGGAGTCGTCCCCGTCCCCCCAGTATACGGCCAGAACCATGGACCCGGTACTTGTGGTTCGGACTGTCTCCAACCAGCCATAATTTTGTGAGAGTGAAATTATGTCTAAGTCCAGCTTTGGTACATTAGAAGCAACTCTGAAACTTAACCTAAGCGTTTTTCGAAGCTACTTTTTGGCTAACTTCTTATAGGAAGGTCTAGGAGCTCTGAAAATGAACGTGCGTGTCTTTCACTCTTCCCGAGGGACTTAGAAGAATTTTGTGATATTTTTTATTAAATGGTGTATAAGGGTATATATATAAATATATTTTATGCACTGTATATGAGCTGGCGATTTCTAAGTCTGTGGTTCCGAGAGGGGGTAACCAGGCTCACTAATAAAGGTCAAGCCACTTGGCTGCCAGAATGCCCTGCTTCAGCACAGACCAGAAAGGCATTGTGATAAGCGTATCCCCGGTATAGTCAGGGGTTAATGGGAGTCGTCCCCGTCCCCCCAGTATACGGCCAGAACCATGGACCCGGTACTTGTGGTTCGGACTGTCTCCAACCAGCCATAATTTTGTGAGAGTGAAATTATGTCTAAGTCCAGCTTTGGTACATTAGAAGCAACTCTGAAACTTAACCTAAGCGTTTTTCGAAGCTACTTTTTGGCTAACTTCTTATAGGAAGGTCTAGGAGCTCTGAAAATGAACGTGCGCGTCTTTCACTCTTCCCGAGGGACTTAGAAGAATTTTGTGATATTTTTTATTAAATGGTGTATAAGGGTATATATATAAATATATTTTATGCACTGTATATGAGCTGGCGATTTCTAAGTCTGTGGTTCCGAGAGGGGGTAACCAGGCTCACTAATAAAGGTCAAGCCACTTGGCTGCCAGAATGCCGTGCTTCAGCACAGACCAGAAAGGCATTGTGATAAGCGTATCCCCGGTATAGTCAGGGGTTAATGGGAGTCGTCCCCGTCCCCCCAGTATACGACCAGAACCATGGACCCGGTACTTGTGGTTCGGACTGTCTCCAACCAGCCATAATGTTGTGAGAGTGAAATTATGTCTAAGTCCAGCTTTGGTACATTAGAAGCAACTCTGAAACTTAACCTAAGCGTTTTTCGAAGCTACTTTTTGGCTAACTTCTTATAGGAAGGTCTAGGAGCTCTGAAAATGAACGTGCGCGTCTTTCACTCTTCCCGAGGGACTTAGAAGAATTTTGTGATATTTTTTATTAAATGGTGTATAAGGGTATATATATAAATATATTTTATGCACTGTATATGAGCTGGCGATTTCTAAGTCTGTGGTTCCGAGAGGGGGTAACCAGGCTCACTAATAAAGGTCAAGCCACTTGGCTGCCAGAATGCCGTGCTTCAGCACAGACCAGAAAGGCATTGTGATAAGCGTATCCCCGGTATAGTCAGGGGTTAATGGGAGTCGTCCCCGTCCCCCCAGTATACGGCCAGAACCATGGACCCGGTACTTGTGTTTCGGACTGTCTCCAAACAGCCATAATGTTGTGAGAGTGAAATTATGTCTAAGTCCAGCTTTGGTACATTAGAAGCAACTCTGAAACTTAACCTAAGCGTTTTTCGAAGCTACTTTTTGGCTAACTTCTTATAGGAAGGTCTAGGAGCTCTGAAAATGAACGTGCGCGTCTTTCACTCTTCCCGAGGGACTTAGAAGAATTTTGTGATATTTTTTATTAAATGGTGTATAAGGGTATATATATAAATATATTTTATGCACTGTATATGAGCTGGCGATTTCTAAGTCTGTGGTTCCGAGAGGGGGTAACCAGGCTCACTAATAAAGGTCAAGCCACTTGGCTGCCAGAATGCCCTGCTTCAGCACAGACCAGAAAGGCATTGTGATAAGCGTATCCCCGGTATAGTCAGGGGTTAATGGGAGTCGTCCCCGTCCCCCCATTATACGGCCAGAACCATGGACCCTGTACTTGTGGTTCGGACTCTCTCCAACCAGCCATAATGTTGTGGGAGTGAAATTATGTCTAAGTCCAGCTTTGGTACATTAGAAGCAACTCTGAAACTTAACCTAAGCGTTTTTCGAAGCTACTTTTTGGCTAACTTCTTATAGGAAGGTCTAGGAGCTCTGAAAATGAACGTGCGCGTCTTTCACTCTTCCCGAGGGACTTAGAAGAATTTTGTGATATTTTTTATTAAATGGTGTATAAGGGTATATATATAAATATATTTTATGCACTGTATATGAGCTGGCGATTTCTAAGTCTGTGGTTCCGAGAGGGGGTAACCAGGCTCACTAATAAAGGTCAAGCCACTTGGCTGCCAGAATGCCCTGCTTCAGCAAAGACCAGAAAGGCATTGTGATAAGCGTATCCCCGGTATAGTCAGGGGTTAATGGGAGTCGTCCCCGTCCCCCCAGTATACGGCCAGAACCATGGACCCGGTACTTGTGGTTCGGACTGTCTCCAACCAGCCATTATGTTGTGAGAGTGAAATTATGTCTAAGTCCAGCTTTGGTACATTAGAAGCAACTCTGAAACTTAACCTAAGCGTTTTTCGAAGCTACTTTTTGGCTAACTTCTTATAGGAAGGTCTAGGAGCTCTGAAAATGAACGTGCGCGTCTTTCACTCTTCCCGAGGGACTTAGAAGAATTTTGTGATATTTTTTATTAAATGGTGTATAAGGGTATATATATAAATATATTTTATGCACTGTATATGAGCTGGCGATTTCTAAGTCTGTGGTTCCGAGAGGGGGTAACCAGGCTCACTAATAAAGGTCAAGCCACTTGGCTGCCAGAATGCCGTGCTTCAGCACAGACCAGAAAGGCATTGTGATAAGCGTATCCCCGGTATAGTCAGGGGTTAATGGGAGTCGTCCCCGTCCCCCCAGTATACGGCCAGAACCATGGACCCTGTACTTGTGGTTCGGACTCTCTCCAACCAGCCATAATGTTGTGAGAGTGAAATTATGTCTAAGTCCAGCTTTGGTACATTAGAAGCAACTCTGAAACTTAACCTAAGCGTTTTTCGAAGCTACTTTTTGGCTAACTTCTTATAGGAAGGTCTAGGAGCTCTGAAAATGAACGTGCGCGTCTTTCACTCTTCCCGAGGGACTTAGAAGAATTTTGTGATATTTTTTATTAAATGGTGTATAAGGGTATATATATAAATATATTTTATGCACTGTATATGAGCTGGCGATTTCTAAGTCTGTGGTTCCGAGAGGGGGTAACCAGGCTCACTAATAAAGGTCAAGCCACTTGGCTGCCAGAATGCCCTGCTTCAGCACAGACCAGAAAGGCATTGTGATAAGCGTATCCCCGGTATAGTCAGGGGTTAATGGGAGTCGTCCCCGTCCCCCCAGTATACGGCCAGAACCATGGACCCTGTACTTGTGGTTCGGACTCTCTCCAACCAGCCATAATGTTGTGAGAGTGAAATTATGTCTAAGTCCAGCTTTGGTACATTAGAAGCAACTCTGAAACTTAACCTAAGCGTTTTTCGAAGCTACTTTTTGGCTAACTTCTTATAGGAAGGTCTAGGAGCTCTGAAAATGAACGTGCGCGTCTTTCACTCTTCCCGAGGGACTTAGAAGAATTTTGTGATATTTTTTATTAAATGGTGTATAAGGGTATATATATAAATATATTTTATGCACTGTATATGAGCTGGCGATTTCTAAGTCTGTGGTTCCGAGAGGGGGTAACCAGGCTCACTAATAAAGGTCAAGCCACTTGGCTGCCAGAATGCCGTGCTTCAGCACAGACCAGAAAGGCATTGTGATAAGCGTATCCCCGGTATAGTCAGGGGTTAATGGGAGTCGTCCCCGCCCCCCCAGTATACGGCCAGAACCATGGACCCGGTACTTGTGGTTCGGACTGTCTCCAACCAGCCATAATGTTGTGAGAGTGAAATTATGTCTAAGTCCAGCTTTGGTACATTAGAAGCAACTCTGAAACTTAACCTAAGCGTTTTTCGAAGCTACTTTTTGGCTAACTTCTTATAGGAAGGTCTAGAAGCTCTGAAAATGAACGTGCGCGTCTTTCACTCTTCCCGAGGGACTTAGAAGAATTTTGTGATATTTTTTATTAAATGGTGTATAATGGTATATATATAAATATATTTTATGCACTGTATATGAGCTGGCGATTTCTAAGTCTGTGGTTCCGAGAGGGGGTAACCAGGCTCACTAATAAAGGTCAAGCCACTTGGCTGCCAGAATGCCCTGCTTCAGCACAGACCAGAAAGGCATTGTGATAAGCGTATCCCCGGTATAGTCAGGGGTTAATGGGAGTCGTCCCCGTCCCCCCAGTATACGGCAAGAACCATGGACCCGGTACTTGTGGTTCGGACTCTCTCCAACCAGCCATAATGTTGTGAGAGTGAAATTATGTCTAAGTCCAGCTTTGGTACATTAGAAGCAACTCTGAAACTTAACCTAAGCGTTTTTCGAAGTTACTTTTTGGCTAACTTCTTATAGGAAGGTCTAGGAGCTCTGAAAATGAACGTGCGCGTCTTTCACTCTTCCCGAGGGACTTAGAAGAATTTTGTGATATTTTTTATTAAAATGGTGTATAAGGGTATATATATAAATATATTTTATGCACTGTATATGAGCTGGCGATTTCTAAGTCTGTGGTTCCGAGAGGGGGTAACCAGGCTCACTAATAAAGGTCAAGCCACTTGGCTGCCAGAATGCCCTGCTTCAGCACAGACCAGAAAGGCATTGTGATAAGCGTATCCCCGGTATAGTCAGGGGTTAATGGGAGTCGTCCCCGTCCCCCCAGTATACGGCCAGAACCATGGACCCGGTACTTGTGGTTCGGACTGTCTCCAACCAGCCATAATGTTGTGAGAGTGAAATTATGTCTAAGTCCAGCTTTGGTACATTAGAAGCAACTCTGAAACTTAACCTAAGCGTTTTTCGAAGCTACTTTTTGGCTAACTTCTTATAGGAAGGTCTAGGAGCTCTGAAAATGAACGTGCGCGTCTTTCACTCTTCCCGAGGGACTTAGAAGAATTTTGTGATATTTTTTATTAAATGGTGTATAAGGGTATATATATAAATATATTTTATGCACTGTATATGAGCTGGCGATTTCTAAGTCTGTGGTTCCGAGAGGGGGTAACCAGGCTCACTAATAAAGGTCAAGCCACTTGGCTGCCAGAATGCCGTGCTTCAGCACAGACCAGAAAGGCATTGTGATAAGCGTATCCCCGGTATAGTCAGGGGTTAATGGGAGTCGTCCCCGCCCCCCCAGTATACGGCCAGAACCATGGACCCGGTACTTGTGGTTCGGACTGTCTCCAACCAGCCATAATGTTGTGAGAGTGAAATTATGTCTAAGTCCAGCTTTGGTACATTAGAAGCAACTCTGAAACTTAACCTAAGCGTTTTTCGAAGCTACTTTTTGGCTAACTTCTTATAGGAAGGTCTAGGAGCTCTGAAAATGAACGTGCGCGTCTTTCACTCTTCCCGAGGGACTTAGAAGAATTTTGTGATATTTTTTATTAAATGGTGTATAAGGGTATATATATATAAATATATTTTATGCACTGTATATGAGCTGGCGATTTCTAAGTCTGGTTCCGAGAGGGGGTAACCAGGCTCACTAATAAAGGTCAAGCCACTTGGCTGCCAGAATGCCCTGCTTCAGCACAGACCAGAAAGGCATTGTGATAAGCGTATCCCCGGTATAGTCAGGGGTTAATGGGAGTCGTCCCCGTCCCCCCAGTATACGGCAAGAACCATGGACCCGGTACTTGTGGTTCGGACTCTCTCCAACCAGCCATAATGTTGTGAGAGTGAAATTATGTCTAAGTCCAGCTTTGGTACATTAGAAGCAACTCTGAAACTTAACCTAAGCGTTTTTCGAAGCTACTTTTTGGCTAACTTCTTATAGGAAGGTCTAGGAGCTCTGAAAATGAACGTGCGCGTCTTTCACTCTTCCCGAGGGACTTAGAAGAATTTTGTGATATTTTTTATTAAAATGGTGTATAAGGGTATATATATAAATATATTTTATGCACTGTATATGAGCTGGCGATTTCTAAGTCTGTGGTTCCGAGAGGGGGTAACCAGGCTCACTAATAAAGGTCAAGCCACTTGGCTGCCAGAATGCCCTGCTTCAGCACAGACCAGAAAGGCATTGTGATAAGCGTATCCCCGGTATAGTCAGGGGTTAATGGGAGTCGTCCCCGTCCCCCCAGTATACGGCCAGAACCATGGACCCTGTACTTGTGGTTCGGACTCTCTCCAACCAGCCATAATGTTGTGAGAGTGAAATTATGTCTAAGTCCAGCTTTGGTACATTAGAAGCAACTCTGAAACTTAACCTAAGCGTTTTTCGAAGCTACTTTTTGGCTAACTTCTTATAGGAAGGTCTAGGAGCTCTGAAAATGAACGTGCGCGTCTTTCACTCTTCCCGAGGGACTTAGAAGAATTTTGTGATATTTTTTATTAAATGGTGTATAATGGTATATATATAAATATATTTTATGCACTGTATATGAGCTGGCGATTTCTAAGTCTGTGGTTCCGAGAGGGGGTAACCAGGCTCACTAATAAAGGTCAAGCCACTTGGCTGCCAGAATGCCCTGCTTCAGCACAGACCAGAAAGGCATTGTGATAAGCGTATCCCCGGTATAGTCAGGGGTTAATGGGAGTCGTCCCCGTCCCCCCAGTATACGGCAAGAACCATGGACCCGGTACTTGTGGTTCGGACTCTCTCCAACCAGCCATAATGTTGTGAGAGTGAAATTATGTCTAAGTCCAGCTTTGGTACATTAGAAGCAACTCTGAAACTTAACCTAAGCGTTTTTCGAAGCTACTTTTTGGCTAACTTCTTATAGGAAGGTCTAGGAGCTCTGAAAATGAACGTGCGCGTCTTTCACTCTTCCCGAGGGACTTAGAAGAATTTTGTGATATTTTTTATTAAAATGGTGTATAAGGGTATATATATAAATATATTTTATGCACTGTATATGAGCTGGCGATTTCTAAGTCTGTGGTTCCGAGAGGGGGTAACCAGGCTCACTAATAAAGGTCAAGCCACTTGGCTGCCAGAATGCCCTGCTTCAGCACAGACCAGAAAGGCATTGTGATAAGCGTATCCCCGGTATAGTCAGGGGTTAATGGGAGTCGTCCCCGTCCCCCCAGTATACGGCCAGAACCATGGACCCTGTACTTGTGGTTCGGACTGTCTCCAACCAGCCATAATGTTGTGAGAGTGAAATTATGTCTAAGTCCAGCTTTGGTACATTAGAAGCAACTCTGAAACTTAACCTAAGCGTTTTTCGAAGCTACTTTTTGGCTAACTTCTTATAGGAAGGTCTAGGAGCTCTGAAAATGAACGTGCGCGTCTTTCACTCTTCCCGAGGGACTTAGAAGAATTTTGTGATATTTTTTATTAAATGGTGTATAAGGGTATATATATAAATATATTTTATGCACTGTATATGAGCTGGCGATTTCTAAGTCTGTGGTTCCGAGAGGGGGTAACCAGGCTCACTAATAAAGGTCAAGCCACTTGGCTGCCAGAATGCCGTGCTTCAGCACAGACCAGAAAGGCATTGTGATAAGCGTATCCCCGGTATAGTCAGGGGTTAATGGGAGTCGTCCCCGCCCCCCCAGTATACGGCCAGAACCATGGACCCGGTACTTGTGGTTCGGACTGTCTCCAACCAGCCATAATGTTGTGAGAGTGAAATTATGTCTAAGTCCAGCTTTGGTACATTAGAAGCAACTCTGAAACTTAACCTAAGCGTTTTTCGAAGCTACTTTTTGGCTAACTTCTTATAGGAAGGTCTAGGAGCTCTGAAAATGAACGTGCGCGTCTTTCACTCTTCCCGAGGGACTTAGAAGAATTTTGTGATATTTTTTATTAAATGGTGTATAATGGTATATATATAAATATATTTTATGCACTGTATATGAGCTGGCGATTTCTAAGTCTGTGGTTCCGAGAGGGGGTAACCAGGCTCACTAATAAAGGTCAAGCCACTTGGCTGCCAGAATGCCCTGCTTCAGCACAGACCAGAAAGGCATTGTGATAAGCGTATCCCCGGTATAGTCAGGGGTTAATGGGAGTCGTCCCCGTCCCCCCAGTATACGGCAAGAACCATGGACCCGGTACTTGTGGTTCGGACTCTCTCCAACCAGCCATAATGTTGTGAGAGTGAAATTATGTCTAAGTCCAGCTTTGGTACATTAGAAGCAACTCTGAAACGTAACCTAAGCGTTTTTCGAAGCTACTTTTTGGCTAACTTCTTATAGGAAGGTCTAGGAGCTCTGAAAATGAACGTGCGCGTCTTTCACTCTTCCCGAGGGACTTAGAAGAATTTTGTGATATTTTTTATTAAAATGGTGTATAAGGGTATATATATATAAATATATTTTATGCACTGTATATGAGCTGGCGATTTCTAAGTCTGTGGTTCCGAGAGGGGGTAACCAGGCTCACTAATAAAGGTCAAGCCACTTGGCTGCCAGAATGCCCTGCTTCAGCACAGACCAGAAAGGCATTGTGATAAGCGTATCCCCGGTATAGTCAGGGGTTAATGGGAGTCGCCCCCGTCCCCCCAGTATACGGCCAGAACCATGGACCCGGTACTTGTGGTTCGGACTGTCTCCAACCAGCCATAATGTTGTGAGAGTGAAATTATGTCTAAGTCCAGCTTTGGTACATTAGAAGCAACTCTGAAACTTAACCTAAGCGTTTTTCGAAGCTACTTTTTGGCTAACTTCTTATAGGAAGGTCTAGGAGCTCTGAAAATGAACGTGCGCGTCTTTCACTCTTCCCGAGGGACTTAGAAGAATTTTGTGATATTTTTTATTAAATGGTGTATAAGGGTATATATATAAATATATTTTATGCACTGTATATGAGCTGGCGATTTCTAAGTCTGTGGTTCCGAGAGGGGGTAACCAGGCTCACTAATAAAGGTCAAGCCACTTGGCTGCCAGAATGCCGTGCTTCAGCACAGACCAGAAAGGCATTGTGATAAGCGTATCCCCGGTATAGTCAGGGGTTAATGGGAGTCGTCCCCGCCCCCCCAGTATACGGCCAGAACCATGGACCCGGTACTTGTGGTTCGGACTGTCTCCAACCAGCCATAATGTTGTGAGAGTGAAATTATGTCTAAGTCCAGCTTTGGTACATTAGAAGCAACTCTGAAACTTAACCTAAGCGTTTTTCGAAGCTACTTTTTGGCTAACTTCTTATAGGAAGGTCTAGGAGCTCTGAAAATGAACGTGCGCGTCTTTCACTCTTCCCGAGGGACTTAGAAGAATTTTGTGATATTTTTTATTAAATGGTGTATAAGGGTATATATATAAATATATTTTATGCACTGTATATGAGCTGGCGATTTCTAAGTCTGTGGTTCCGAGAGGGGGTAACCAGGCTCACTAATAAAGGTCAAGCCACTTGGCTGCCAGAATGCCCTGCTTCAGCACAGACCAGAAAGGCATTGTGATAAGCGTATCCCCGGTATAGTCAGGGGTTAATGGGAGTCGTCCCCGTCCCCCCAGTATACGGCCAGAACCATGGACCCGGTACTTGTGGTTCGGACTGTCTCCAACCAGCCATAATGTTGTGAGAGTGAAATTATGTCTAAGTCCAGCTTTGGTACATTAGAAGCAACTCTGAAACTTAACCTAAGCGTTTTTCGAAGCTACTTTTTGGCTAACTTCTTATAGGAAGGTCTAGGAGCTCTGAAAATGAACGTGCGCGTCTTTCACTCTTCCCGAGGGACTTAGAAGAATTTTGTGATATTTTTTATTAAATGGTGTATAAGGGTATATATATAAATATATTTTATGCACTGTATATGAGCTGGCGATTTCTAAGTCTGTGGTTCCGAGAGGGGGTAACCAGGCTCACTAATAAAGGTCAAGCCACTTGGCTGCCAGAATGCCGTGCTTCAGCACAGACCAGAAAGGCATTGTGATAAGCGTATCCCCGGTATAGTCAGGGGTTAATGGGAGTCGTCCCCGTCCCCCCAGTATACGGCCAGAACCATGGACCCGGTACTTGTGTTTTGGACTGTCTCCAAACAGCCATAATGTTGTGAGAGTGAAATTATGTCTAAGTCCAGCTTTGGTACATTAGAAGCAACTCTGAAACTTAACCTAAGCGTTTTTCGAAGCTACTTTTTGGCTAACTTCTTATAGGAAGGTCTAGGAGCTCTGAAAATGAACGTGCGCGTCTTTCACTCTTCCCGAGGGACTTAGAAGAATTTTGTGATATTTTTTATTAAAATGGTGTATAAGGGTATATATATAAATATATTTTATGCACTGTATATGAGCTGGCGATTTCTAAGTCTGTGGTTCCGAGAGGGGGTAACCAGGCTCACTAATAAAGGTCAAGCCACTTGGCTGCCAGAATGCCCTGCTTCAGCACAGACCAGAAAGGCATTGTGATAAGCGTATCCCCGGTATAGTCAGGGGTTAATGGGAGTCGTCCCCGTCCCCCCAGTATACGGCCAGAACCATGGACCCGGTACTTGTGGTTCGGACTGTCTCCAACCAGCCATAATGTTGTGAGAGTGAAATTATGTCTAAGTCCAGCTTTGGTACATTAGAAGCAACTCTGAAACTTAACCTAAGCGTTTTTCGAAGCTACTTTTTGGCTAACTTCTTATAGGAAGGTCTAGGAGCTCTGAAAATGAACGTGCGCGTCTTTCACTCTTCCCGAGGGACTTAGAAGAATTTTGTGATATTTTTTATTAAATGGTGTATAAGGGTATATATATAAATATATTTTATGCACTGTATATGAGCTGGCGATTTCTAAGTCTGTGGTTCCGAGAGGGGGTAACCAGGCTCACTAATAAAGGTCAAGCCACTTGGCTGCCAGAATGCCCTGCTTCAGCACAGACCAGAAAGGCATTGTGATAAGCGTATCCCCGGTATAGTCAGGGGTTAATGGGAGTCGTCCCCGTCCCCCCAGTATACGGCCAGAACCATGGACCCGGTACTTGTGGTTCGGACTCTCTCCAACCAGCCATAATGTTGTGAGAGTGAAATTATGTCTAAGTCCAGCTTTGGTACATTAGAAGCAACTCTGAAACTTAACCTAAGCGTTTTTCGAAGCTACTTTTTGGCTAACTTCTTATAGGAAGGTCTAGGAGCTCTGAAAATGAACGTGCGCGTCTTTCACTCTTCCCGAGGGACTTAGAAGAATTTTGTGATATTTTTTATTAAATGGTGTATAAGGGTATATATATAAATATATTTTATGCACTGTATATGAGCTTGCGATTTCTAAGTCTGTGGTTCCGAGAGGGGGTAACCAGGCTCACTAATAAAGGTCAAGCCACTTGGCTGCCAGAATGCCGTGCTTCAGCACAGACCAGAAAGGCATTGTGATAAGCGTATCCCCGGTATAGTCAGGGGTTAATGGGAGTCGTCCCCGTCCCCCCAGTATACGGCCAGAACCATGGACCCGGTACTTGTGGTTCGGACTGTCTCCAACCAGCCATAATGTTGTGAGAGTGAAATTATGTCTAAGTCCAGCTTTGGTACATTAGAAGCAACTCTGAAACTTAACCTAAGCGTTTTTCGAAGCTACTTTTTGGCTAACTTCTTATAGGAAGGTCTAGGAGCTCTGAAAATGAACGTGCGCGTCTTTCACTCTTCCCGAGGGACTTAGAAGAATTTTGTGATATTTTTTATTAAATGGTGTATAAGGGTATATATATAAATATATTTTATGCACTGTATATGAGCTGGCGATTCCTAATTCTGTGGTTCCGAGAGGGGGTAACCAGGCTCACTAATAAAGGTCAAGCCACTTGGCTGCCAGAATGCCCTGCTTCAGCACAGACCAGAAAGGCATTGTGATAAGCGTATCCCCGGTATAGTCAGGGGTTAATGGGAGTCGTCCCCGTCCCCCCAGTATACGGCCAGAACCATGGACCCGGTACTTGTGGTTCGGACTCTCTCCAACCAGCCATAATGTTGTGAGAGTGAAATTATGTCTAAGTCCAGCTTTGGTACATTAGAAGCAACTCTGAAACTTAACCTAAGCGTTTTTCGAAGCTACTTTTTGGCTAACTTCTTATAGGAAGGTCTAGGAGCTCTGAAAATGAACGTGCGCGTCTTTCACTCTTCCCGAGGGACTTAGAAGAATTTTGTGATATTTTTTATTAAATGGTGTATAAGGGTATATATATAAATATATTTTATGCACTGTATATGAGCTGGCGATTTCTAAGTCTGTGGTTCCGAGAGGGGGTAACCAGGCTCACTAATAAAGGTCAAGCCACTTGGCTGCCAGAATGCCCTGCTTCAGCACAGACCAGAAAGGCATTGTGATAAGCGTATCCCCGGTATAGTCAGGGGTTAATGGGAGTCGTCCCCGTCCCCCCAGTATACGGCCAGAACCATGGACCCGGTACTTGTGGTTCGGACTGTCTCCAACCAGCCATAATTTTGTGAGAGTGAAATTATGTCTAAGTCCAGCTTTGGTACATTAGAAGCAACTCTGAAACTTAACCTAAGCGTTTTTCGAAGCTACTTTTTGGCTAACTTCTTATAGGAAGGTCTAGGAGCTCTGAAAATGAACGTGCGCGTCTTTCACTCTTCCCGAGGGACTTAGAAGAATTTTGTGATATTTTTTATTAAATGGTGTATAAGGGTATATATATAAATATATTTTATGCACTGTATATGAGCTGGCGATTTCTAAGTCTGTGGTTCCGAGAGGGGGTAACCAGGCTCACTAATAAAGGTCAAGCCACTTGGCTGCCAGAATGCCGTGCTTCAGCACAGACCAGAAAGGCATTGTGATAAGCGTATCCCCGGTATAGTCAGGGGTTAATGGGAGTCGTCCCCGTCCCCCCAGTATACGGCCAGAACCATGGACCCGGTACTTGTGGTTCGGACTCTCTCCAACCAGCCATAATGTTGTGAGAGTGAAATTATGTCTAAGTCCAGCTTTGGTACATTAGAAGCAACTCTGAAACTTAACCTAAGCGTTTTTCGAAGCTACTTTTTGGCTAACTTCTTATAGGAAGGTCTAGGAGCTCTGAAAATGAACGTGCGCGTCTTTCACTCTTCCCGAGGGACTTAGAAGAATTTTGTGATATTTTTTATTAAATGGTGTATAAGGGTATATATATAAATATATTTTATGCACTGTATATGAGCTGGCGATTTCTAAGTCTGTGGTTCCGAGAGGGGGTAACCAGGCTCACTAATAAAGGTCAAGCCACTTGGCTGCCAGAATGCCCTGCTTCAGCAAAGACCAGAAAGGCATTGTGATAAGCGTATCCCCGGTATAGTCAGGGGTTAATGGGAGTCGTCCCCGTCCCCCCAGTATACGGCCAGAACCATGGACCCGGTACTTGTGGTTCGGACTGTCTCCAACCAGCCATAATGTTGTGAGAGTGAAATTATGTCTAAGTCCAGCTTTGGTACATTAGAAGCAACTCTGAAACTTAACCTAAGCGTTTTTCGAAGCTACTTTTTGGCTAACTTCTTATAGGAAGGTCTAGGAGCTCTGAAAATGAACGTGCGCGTCTTTCACTCTTCCCGAGGGACTTAGAAGAATTTTGTGATATTTTTTATTAAATGGTGTATAAGGGTATATATATAAATATATTTTATGCACTGTATATGAGCTGGCGATTTCTAAGTCTGTGGTTCCGAGAGGGGGTAACCAGGCTCACTAATAAAGGTCAAGCCACTTGGCTGCCAGAATGCCGTGCTTCAGCACAGACCAGAAAGGCATTGTGATAAGCGTATCCCCGGTATAGTCAGGGGTTAATGGGAGTCGTCCCCGTCCCCCCAGTATACGGCCAGAACCATGGACCCTGTACTTGTGGTTCGGACTCTCTCCAACCAGCCATAATGTTGTGAGAGTGAAATTATGTCTAAGTCCAGCTTTGGTACATTAGAAGCAACTCTGAAACTTAACCTAAGCGTTTTTCGAAGCTACTTTTTGGCTAACTTCTTATAGGAAGGTCTAGGAGCTCTGAAAATGAACGTGCGCATCTTTCACTCTTCCCGAGGGACTTAGAAGAATTTTGTGATATTTTTTATTAAATGGTGTATAAGGGTATATATATAAATATATTTTATGCACTGTATATGAGCTGGCGATTTCTAAGTCTGTGGTTCCGAGAGGGGGTAACCAGGCTCACTAATAAAGGTCAAGCCACTTGGCTGCCAGAATGCCCTGCTTCAGCACAGACCAGAAAGGCATTGTGATAAGCGTATCCCCGGTATAGTCAGGGGTTAATGGGAGTCGTCCCCGTCCCCCCAGTATACGGCCAGAACCATGGACCCGGTACTTGTGGTTCGGACTCTCTCCAACCAGCCATAATGTTGTGAGAGTGAAATTATGTCTAAGTCCAGCTTTGGTACATTAGAAGCAACTCTGAAACTTAACCTAAGCGTTTTTCGAAGCTACTTTTTGGCTAACTTCTTATAGGAAGGTCTAGGAGCTCTGAAAATGAACGTGCGCGTCTTTCACTCTTCCCGAGGGACTTAGAAGAATTTTGTGATATTTTTTATTAAATGGTGTATAAGGGTATATATATAAATATATTTTATGCACTGTATATGAGCTGGCGATTTCTAAGTCTGTGGTTCCGAGAGGGGGTAACCAGGCTCACTAATAAAGGTCAAGCCACTTGGCTGCCAGAATGCCCTGCTTCAGCACAGACCAGAAAGGCATTGTGATAAGCGTATCCCCGGTATAGTCAGGGGTTAATGGGAGTCGTCCCCGTCCCCCCAGTATACGGCCAGAACCATGGACCCTGTACTTGTGGTTCGGACTCTCTCCAACCAGCCATAATGTTGTGAGAGTGAAATTATGTCTAAGTCCAGCTTTGGTACATTAGAAGCAACTCTGAAACTTAACCTAAGCGTTTTTCGAAGCTACTTTTTGGCTAACTTCTTATAGGAAGGTCTAGGAGCTCTGAAAATGAACGTGCGCGTCTTTCACTCTTCCCGAGGGACTTAGAAGAATTTTGTGATATTTTTTATTAAATGGTGTATAAGGGTATATATATAAATATATTTTATGCACTGTATATGAGCTGGCGATTTCTAAGTCTGTGGTTCCGAGAGGGGGTAACCAGGCTCACTAATAAAGGTCAAGCCACTTGGCTGCCAGAATGCCCTGCTTCAGCAAAGACCAGAAAGGCATTGTGATAAGCGTATCCCCGGTATAGTCAGGGGTTAATGGGAGTCGTCCCCGTCCCCCCAGTATACGGCCAGAACCATGGACC
Organism: Ascaphus truei; assembly: GCF_040206685.1. NCBI lineage: Eukaryota > Metazoa > Chordata > Amphibia > Anura > Ascaphidae > Ascaphus > Ascaphus truei. The sequence goes on along the minus strand of NW_027457117.1, from coordinate 18,381 downwards.
CGGTACTTGTGGTTCGGACTGTCTCCAACCAGCCATAATGTTGTGAGAGTGAAATTATGTCTAAGTCCAGCTTTGGTACATTAGAAGCAACTCTGAAACTTAACCTAAGCGTTTTTCGAAGCTACTTTTTGGCTAACTTCTTATAGGAAGGTCTAGGAGCTCTGAAAATGAACGTGCGCGTCTTTCACTCTTCCCGAGGGACTTAGAAGAATTTTGTGATATTTTTTATTAAATGGTGTATAAGGGTATATATATAAATATATTTTATGCACTGTATATGAGCTGGCGATTTCTAAGTCTGTGGTTCCGAGAGGGGGTAACCAGGCTCACTAATAAAGGTCAAGCCACTTGGCTGCCAGAATGCCGTGCTTCAGCACAGACCAGAAAGGCATTGTGATAAGCGTATCCCCGGTATAGTCAGGGGTTAATGGGAGTCGTCCCCGTCCCCCCAGTATACGGCCAGAACCATGGACCCTGTACTTGTGGTTCGGACTCTCTCCAACCAGCCATAATGTTGTGAGAGTGAAATTATGTCTAAGTCCAGCTTTGGTACATTAGAAGCAACTCTGAAACTTAACCTAAGCGTTTTTCGAAGCTACTTTTTGGCTAACTTCTTATAGGAAGGTCTAGGAGCTCTGAAAATGAACGTGCGCATCTTTCACTCTTCCCGAGGGACTTAGAAGAATTTTGTGATATTTTTTATTAAATGGTGTATAAGGGTATATATATAAATATATTTTATGCACTGTATATGAGCTGGCGATTTCTAAGTCTGTGGTTCCGAGAGGGGGTAACCAGGCTCACTAATAAAGGTCAAGCCACTTGGCTGCCAGAATGCCCTGCTTCAGCACAGACCAGAAAGGCATTGTGATAAGCGTATCCCCGGTATAGTCAGGGGTTAATGGGAGTCGTCCCCGTCCCCCCAGTATACGGCCAGAACCATGGACCCGGTACTTGTGGTTCGGACTCTCTCCAACCAGCCATAATGTTGTGAGAGTGAAATTATGTCTAAGTCCAGCTTTGGTACATTAGAAGCAACTCTGAAACTTAACCTAAGCGTTTTTCGAAGCTACTTTTTGGCTAACTTCTTATAGGAAGGTCTAGGAGCTCTGAAAATGAACGTGCGCGTCTTTCACTCTTCCCGAGGGACTTAGAAGAATTTTGTGATATTTTTTATTAAATGGTGTATAAGGGTATATATATAAATATATTTTATGCACTGTATATGAGCTGGCGATTTCTAAGTCTGTGGTTCCGAGAGGGGGTAACCAGGCTCACTAATAAAGGTCAAGCCACTTGGCTGCCAGAATGCCCTGCTTCAGCACAGACCAGAAAGGCATTGTGATAAGCGTATCCCCGGTATAGTCAGGGGTTAATGGGAGTCGTCCCCGTCCCCCCAGTATACGGCCAGAACCATGGACCCTGTACTTGTGGTTCGGACTCTCTCCAACCAGCCATAATGTTGTGAGAGTGAAATTATGTCTAAGTCCAGCTTTGGTACATTAGAAGCAACTCTGAAACTTAACCTAAGCGTTTTTCGAAGCTACTTTTTGGCTAACTTCTTATAGGAAGGTCTAGGAGCTCTGAAAATGAACGTGCGCGTCTTTCACTCTTCCCGAGGGACTTAGAAGAATTTTGTGATATTTTTTATTAAATGGTGTATAAGGGTATATATATAAATATATTTTATGCACTGTATATGAGCTGGCGATTTCTAAGTCTGTGGTTCCGAGAGGGGGTAACCAGGCTCACTAATAAAGGTCAAGCCACTTGGCTGCCAGAATGCCGTGCTTCAGCACAGACCAGAAAGGCATTGTGATAAGCGTATCCCCGGTATAGTCAGGGGTTAATGGGAGTCGTCCCCGTCCCCCCAGTATACGGCCAGAACCATGGACCCGGTACTTGTGGTTCGGACTCTCTCCAACCAGCCATAATGTTGTGAGAGTGAAATTATGTCTAAGTCCAGCTTTGGTACATTAGAAGCAACTCTGAAACTTAACCTAAGCGTTTTTCGAAGCTACTTTTTGGCTAACTTCTTATAGGAAGGTCTAGGAGCTCTGAAAATGAACGTGCGCGTCTTTCACTCTTCCCGAGGGACTTAGAAGAATTTTGTGATATTTTTTATTAAATGGTGTATAAGGGTATATATATAAATATATTTTATGCACTGTATATGAGCTGGCGATTTCTAAGTCTGTGGTTCCGAGAGGGGGTAACCAGGCTCACTAATAAAGGTCAAGCCACTTGGCTGCCAGAATGCCCTGCTTCAGCAAAGACCAGAAAGGCATTGTGATAAGCGTATCCCCGGTATAGTCAGGGGTTAATGGGAGTCGTCCCCGTCCCCCCAGTATACGGCCAGAACCATGGACCCGGTACTTGTGGTTCGGACTGTCTCCAACCAGCCATAATGTTGTGAGAGTGAAATTATGTCTAAGTCCAGCTTTGGTACATTAGAAGCAACTCTGAAACTTAACCTAAGCGTTTTTCGAAGCTACTTTTTGGCTAACTTCTTATAGGAAGGTCTAGGAGCTCTGAAAATGAACGTGCGCGTCTTTCACTCTTCCCGAGGGACTTAGAAGAATTTTGTGATATTTTTTATTAAATGGTGTATAAGGGTATATATATAAATATATTTTATGCACTGTATATGAGCTGGCGATTTCTAAGTCTGTGGTTCCGAGAGGGGGTAACCAGGCTCACTAATAAAGGTCAAGCCACTTGGCTGCCAGAATGCCGTGCTTCAGCACAGACCAGAAAGGCATTGTGATAAGCGTATCCCCGGTATAGTCAGGGGTTAATGGGAGTCGTCCCCGTCCCCCCAGTATACGGCCAGAACCATGGACCCTGTACTTGTGGTTCGGACTCTCTCCAACCAGCCATAATGTTGTGAGAGTGAAATTATGTCTAAGTCCAGCTTTGGTACATTAGAAGCAACTCTGAAACTTAACCTAAGCGTTTTTCGAAGCTACTTTTTGGCTAACTTCTTATAGGAAGGTCTAGGAGCTCTGAAAATGAACGTGCGCATCTTTCACTCTTCCCGAGGGACTTAGAAGAATTTTGTGATATTTTTTATTAAATGGTGTATAAGGGTATATATATAAATATATTTTATGCACTGTATATGAGCTGGCGATTTCTAAGTCTGTGGTTCCGAGAGGGGGTAACCAGGCTCACTAATAAAGGTCAAGCCACTTGGCTGCCAGAATGCCCTGCTTCAGCACAGACCAGAAAGGCATTGTGATAAGCGTATCCCCGGTATAGTCAGGGGTTAATGGGAGTCGTCCCCGTCCCCCCAGTATACGGCCAGAACCATGGACCCGGTACTTGTGGTTCGGACTCTCTCCAACCAGCCATAATGTTGTGAGAGTGAAATTATGTCTAAGTCCAGCTTTGGTACATTAGAAGCAACTCTGAAACTTAACCTAAGCGTTTTTCGAAGCTACTTTTTGGCTAACTTCTTATAGGAAGGTCTAGGAGCTCTGAAAATGAACGTGCGCGTCTTTCACTCTTCCCGAGGGACTTAGAAGAATTTTGTGATATTTTTTATTAAATGGTGTATAAGGGTATATATATAAATATATTTTATGCACTGTATATGAGCTGGCGATTTCTAAGTCTGTGGTTCCGAGAGGGGGTAACCAGGCTCACTAATAAAGGTCAAGCCACTTGGCTGCCAGAATGCCCTGCTTCAGCACAGACCAGAAAGGCATTGTGATAAGCGTATCCCCGGTATAGTCAGGGGTTAATGGGAGTCGTCCCCGTCCCCCCAGTATACGGCCAGAACCATGGACCCTGTACTTGTGGTTCGGACTCTCTCCAACCAGCCATAATGTTGTGAGAGTGAAATTATGTCTAAGTCCAGCTTTGGTACATTAGAAGCAACTCTGAAACTTAACCTAAGCGTTTTTCGAAGCTACTTTTTGGCTAACTTCTTATAGGAAGGTCTAGGAGCTCTGAAAATGAACGTGCGCATCTTTCACTCTTCCCGAGGGACTTAGAAGAATTTTGTGATATTTTTTATTAAATGGTGTATAAGGGTATATATATAAATATATTTTATGCACTGTATATGAGCTGGCGATTTCTAAGTCTGTGGTTCCGAGAGGGGGTAACCAGGCTCACTAATAAAGGTCAAGCCACTTGGCTGCCAGAATGCCCTGCTTCAGCACAGACCAGAAAGGCATTGTGATAAGCGTATCCCCGGTATAGTCAGGGGTTAATGGGAGTCGTCCCCGTCCCCCCAGTATACGGCCAGAACCATGGACCCGGTACTTGTGGTTCGGACTCTCTCCAACCAGCCATAATGTTGTGAGAGTGAAATTATGTCTAAGTCCAGCTTTGGTACATTAGAAGCAACTCTGAAACTTAACCTAAGCGTTTTTCGAAGCTACTTTTTGGCTAACTTCTTATAGGAAGGTCTAGGAGCTCTGAAAATGAACGTGCGCGTCTTTCACTCTTCCCGAGGGACTTAGAAGAATTTTGTGATATTTTTTATTAAATGGTGTATAAGGGTATATATATAAATATATTTTATGCACTGTATATGAGCTGGCGATTTCTAAGTCTGTGGTTCCGAGAGGGGGTAACCAGGCTCACTAATAAAGGTCAAGCCACTTGGCTGCCAGAATGCCCTGCTTCAGCACAGACCAGAAAGGCATTGTGATAAGCGTATCCCCGGTATAGTCAGGGGTTAATGGGAGTCGTCCCCGTCCCCCCAGTATACGGCCAGAACCATGGACCCGGTACTTGTGTTTCGGACTGTCTCCAAACAGCCATAATGTTGTGAGAGTGAAATTATGTCTAAGTCCAGCTTTGGTACATTAGAAGCAACTCTGAAACTTAACCTAAGCGTTTTTCGAAGCTACTTTTTGGCTAACTTCTTATAGGAAGGTCTAGGAGCTCTGAAAATGAACGTGCGCATCTTTCACTCTTCCCGAGGGACTTAGAAGAATTTTGTGATATTTTTTATTAAATGGTGTATAAGGGTATATATATAAATATATTTTATGCACTGTATATGAGCTGGCGATTTCTAAGTCTGTGGTTCCGAGAGGGGGTAACCAGGCTCACTAATAAAGGTCAAGCCACTTGGCTGCCAGAATGCCCTGCTTCAGCACAGACCAGAAAGGCATTGTGATAAGCGTATCCCCGGTATAGTCAGGGGTTAATGGGAGTCGTCCCCGTCCCCCCAGTATACGGCCAGAACCATGGACCCTGTACTTGTGGTTCGGACTCTCTCCAACCAGCCATAATGTTGTGAGAGTGAAATTATGTCTAAGTCCAGCTTTGGTACATTAGAAGCAACTCTGAAACTTAACCTAAGCGTTTTTCGAAGCTACTTTTTGGCTAACTTCTTATAGGAAGGTCTAGGAGCTCTGAAAATGAACGTGCGCGTCTTTCACTCTTCCCGAGGGACTTAGAAGAATTTTGTGATATTTTTTATTAAAATGGTGTATAAGGGTATATATATAAATATATTTTATGCACTGTATATGAGCTGGCGATTTCTAAGTCTGTGGTTCCGAGAGGGGGTAACCAGGCTCACTAATAAAGGTCAAGCCACTTGGCTGCCAGAATGCCCTGCTTCAGCACAGACCAGAAAGGCATTGCGATAAGCGTATCCCCGGTATAGTCAGGGGTTAATGGGAGTCGTCCCCGTCCCCCCAGTATACGGCCAGAACCATGGACCCTGTACTTGTGGTTCGGACTCTCTCCAACCAGCCATAATGTTGTGAGAGTGAAATTATGTCTAAGTCCAGCTTTGGTACATTAGAAGCAACTCTGAAACTTAACCTAAGCGTTTTTCGAAGCTACTTTTTGGCTAACTTCTTATAGGAAGGTCTAGGAGCTCTGAAAATGAACGTGCGCGTCTTTCACTCTTCCCGAGGGACTTAGAAGAATTTTGTGATATTTTTTATTAAATGGTGTATAAGGGTATATATATAAATATATTTTATGCACTGTATATGAGCTGGCGATTTCTAAGTCTGTGGTTCCGAGAGGGGGTAACCAGGCTCACTAATAAAGGTCAAGCCACTTGGCTGCCAGAATGCCGTGCTTCAGCACAGACCAGAAAGGCATTGTGATAAGCGTATCCCCGGTATAGTCAGGGGTTAATGGGAGTCGTCCCCGTCCCCCCAGTATACGGCCAGAACCATGGACCCGGTACTTGTGGTTCGGACTGTCTCCAACCAGCCATAATGTTGTGAGAGTGAAATTATGTCTAAGTCCAGCTTTGGTACATTAGAAGCAACTCTGAAACTTAACCTAAGCGTTTTTCGAAGCTACTTTTTGGCTAACTTCTTATAGGAAGGTCTAGGAGCTCTGAAAATGAACGTGCGCGTCTTTCACTCTTCCCGAGGGACTTAGAAGAATTTTGTGATATTTTTTATTAAATGGTGTATAAGGGTATATATATAAATATATTTTATGCACTGTATATGAGCTGGCGATTCCTAATTCTGTGGTTCCGAGAGGGGGTAACCAGGCTCACTAATAAAGGTCAAGCCACTTGGCTGCCAGAATGCCCTGCTTCAGCACAGACCAGAAAGGCATTGTGATAAGCGTATCCCCGGTATAGTCAGGGGTTAATGGGAGTCGTCCCCGTCCCCCCAGTATACGGCCAGAACCATGGACCCGGTACTTGTGGTTCGGACTCTCTCCAACCAGCCATAATGTTGTGAGAGTGAAATTATGTCTAAGTCCAGCTTTGGTACATTAGAAGCAACTCTGAAACTTAACCTAAGCGTTTTTCGAAGCTACTTTTTGGCTAACTTCTTATAGGAAGGTCTAGGAGCTCTGAAAATGAACGTGCGCGTCTTTCACTCTTCCCGAGGGACTTAGAAGAATTTTGTGATATTTTTTATTAAATGGTGTATAAGGGTATATATATAAATATATTTTATGCACTGTATATGAGCTGGCGATTTCTAAGTCTGTGGTTCCGAGAGGGGGTAACCAGGCTCACTAATAAAGGTCAAGCCACTTGGCTGCCAGAATGCCCTGCTTCAGCACAGACCAGAAAGGCATTGTGATAAGCGTATCCCCGGTATAGTCAGGGGTTAATGGGAGTCGTCCCCGTCCCCCCAGTATACGGCCAGAACCATGGACCCGGTACTTGTGGTTCGGACTGTCTCCAACCAGCCATAATTTTGTGAGAGTGAAATTATGTCTAAGTCCAGCTTTGGTACATTAGAAGCAACTCTGAAACTTAACCTAAGCGTTTTTCGAAGCTACTTTTTGGCTAACTTCTTATAGGAAGGTCTAGGAGCTCTGAAAATGAACGTGCGCGTCTTTCACTCTTCCCGAGGGACTTAGAAGAATTTTGTGATATTTTTTATTAAATGGTGTATAAGGGTATATATATAAATATATTTTATGCACTGTATATGAGCTGGCGATTTCTAAGTCTGTGGTTCCGAGAGGGGGTAACCAGGCTCACTAATAAAGGTCAAGCCACTTGGCTGCCAGAATGCCGTGCTTCAGCACAGACCAGAAAGGCATTGTGATAAGCGTATCCCCGGTATAGTCAGGGGTTAATGGGAGTCGTCCCCGTCCCCCCAGTATACGGCCAGAACCATGGACCCGGTACTTGTGGTTCGGACTCTCTCCAACCAGCCATAATGTTGTGAGAGTGAAATTATGTCTAAGTCCAGCTTTGGTACATTAGAAGCAACTCTGAAACTTAACCTAAGCGTTTTTCGAAGCTACTTTTTGGCTAACTTCTTATAGGAAGGTCTAGGAGCTCTGAAAATGAACGTGCGCGTCTTTCACTCTTCCCGAGGGACTTAGAAGAATTTTGTGATATTTTTTATTAAATGGTGTATAAGGGTATATATATAAATATATTTTATGCACTGTATATGAGCTGGCGATTTCTAAGTCTGTGGTTCCGAGAGGGGGTAACCAGGCTCACTAATAAAGGTCAAGCCACTTGGCTGCCAGAATGCCCTGCTTCAGCAAAGACCAGAAAGGCATTGTGATAAGCGTATCCCCGGTATAGTCAGGGGTTAATGGGAGTCGTCCCCGTCCCCCCAGTATACGGCCAGAACCATGGACCCGGTACTTGTGGTTCGGACTGTCTCCAACCAGCCATAATGTTGTGAGAGTGAAATTATGTCTAAGTCCAGCTTTGGTACATTAGAAGCAACTCTGAAACTTAACCTAAGCGTTTTTCGAAGCTACTTTTTGGCTAACTTCTTATAGGAAGGTCTAGGAGCTCTGAAAATGAACGTGCGCGTCTTTCACTCTTCCCGAGGGACTTAGAAGAATTTTGTGATATTTTTTATTAAATGGTGTATAAGGGTATATATATAAATATATTTTATGCACTGTATATGAGCTGGCGATTTCTAAGTCTGTGGTTCCGAGAGGGGGTAACCAGGCTCACTAATAAAGGTCAAGCCACTTGGCTGCCAGAATGCCGTGCTTCAGCACAGACCAGAAAGGCATTGTGATAAGCGTATCCCCGGTATAGTCAGGGGTTAATGGGAGTCGTCCCCGTCCCCCCAGTATACGGCCAGAACCATGGACCCTGTACTTGTGGTTCGGACTCTCTCCAACCAGCCATAATGTTGTGAGAGTGAAATTATGTCTAAGTCCAGCTTTGGTACATTAGAAGCAACTCTGAAACTTAACCTAAGCGTTTTTCGAAGCTACTTTTTGGCTAACTTCTTATAGGAAGGTCTAGGAGCTCTGAAAATGAACGTGCGCATCTTTCACTCTTCCCGAGGGACTTAGAAGAATTTTGTGATATTTTTTATTAAATGGTGTATAAGGGTATATATATAAATATATTTTATGCACTGTATATGAGCTGGCGATTTCTAAGTCTGTGGTTCCGAGAGGGGGTAACCAGGCTCACTAATAAAGGTCAAGCCACTTGGCTGCCAGAATGCCCTGCTTCAGCACAGACCAGAAAGGCATTGTGATAAGCGTATCCCCGGTATAGTCAGGGGTTAATGGGAGTCGTCCCCGTCCCCCCAGTATACGGCCAGAACCATGGACCCGGTACTTGTGGTTCGGACTCTCTCCAACCAGCCATAATGTTGTGAGAGTGAAATTATGTCTAAGTCCAGCTTTGGTACATTAGAAGCAACTCTGAAACTTAACCTAAGCGTTTTTCGAAGCTACTTTTTGGCTAACTTCTTATAGGAAGGTCTAGGAGCTCTGAAAATGAACGTGCGCGTCTTTCACTCTTCCCGAGGGACTTAGAAGAATTTTGTGATATTTTTTATTAAATGGTGTATAAGGGTATATATATAAATATATTTTATGCACTGTATATGAGCTGGCGATTTCTAAGTCTGTGGTTCCGAGAGGGGGTAACCAGGCTCACTAATAAAGGTCAAGCCACTTGGCTGCCAGAATGCCCTGCTTCAGCACAGACCAGAAAGGCATTGTGATAAGCGTATCCCCGGTATAGTCAGGGGTTAATGGGAGTCGTCCCCGTCCCCCCAGTATACGGCCAGAACCATGGACCCTGTACTTGTGGTTCGGACTCTCTCCAACCAGCCATAATGTTGTGAGAGTGAAATTATGTCTAAGTCCAGCTTTGGTACATTAGAAGCAACTCTGAAACTTAACCTAAGCGTTTTTCGAAGCTACTTTTTGGCTAACTTCTTATAGGAAGGTCTAGGAGCTCTGAAAATGAACGTGCGCATCTTTCACTCTTCCCGAGGGACTTAGAAGAATTTTGTGATATTTTTTATTAAATGGTGTATAAGGGTATATATATAAATATATTTTATGCACTGTATATGAGCTGGCGATTTCTAAGTCTGTGGTTCCGAGAGGGGGTAACCAGGCTCACTAATAAAGGTCAAGCCACTTGGCTGCCAGAATGCCCTGCTTCAGCACAGACCAGAAAGGCATTGTGATAAGCGTATCCCCGGTATAGTCAGGGGTTAATGGGAGTCGTCCCCGTCCCCCCAGTATACGGCCAGAACCATGGACCCGGTACTTGTGGTTCGGACTCTCTCCAACCAGCCATAATGTTGTGAGAGTGAAATTATGTCTAAGTCCAGCTTTGGTACATTAGAAGCAACTCTGAAACTTAACCTAAGCGTTTTTCGAAGCTACTTTTTGGCTAACTTCTTATAGGAAGGTCTAGGAGCTCTGAAAATGAACGTGCGCGTCTTTCACTCTTCCCGAGGGACTTAGAAGAATTTTGTGATATTTTTTATTAAATGGTGTATAAGGGTATATATATAAATATATTTTATGCACTGTATATGAGCTGGCGATTTCTAAGTCTGTGGTTCCGAGAGGGGGTAACCAGGCTCACTAATAAAGGTCAAGCCACTTGGCTGCCAGAATGCCCTGCTTCAGCACAGACCAGAAAGGCATTGTGATAAGCGTATCCCCGGTATAGTCAGGGGTTAATGGGAGTCGTCCCCGTCCCCCCAGTATACGGCCAGAACCATGGACCCGGTACTTGTGTTTCGGACTGTCTCCAAACAGCCATAATGTTGTGAGAGTGAAATTATGTCTAAGTCCAGCTTTGGTACATTAGAAGCAACTCTGAAACTTAACCTAAGCGTTTTTCGAAGCTACTTTTTGGCTAACTTCTTATAGGAAGGTCTAGGAGCTCTGAAAATGAACGTGCGCATCTTTCACTCTTCCCGAGGGACTTAGAAGAATTTTGTGATATTTTTTATTAAATGGTGTATAAGGGTATATATATAAATATATTTTATGCACTGTATATGAGCTGGCGATTTCTAAGTCTGTGGTTCCGAGAGGGGGTAACCAGGCTCACTAATAAAGGTCAAGCCACTTGGCTGCCAGAATGCCCTGCTTCAGCACAGACCAGAAAGGCATTGTGATAAGCGTATCCCCGGTATAGTCAGGGGTTAATGGGAGTCGTCCCCGTCCCCCCAGTATACGGCCAGAACCATGGACCCTGTACTTGTGGTTCGGACTCTCTCCAACCAGCCATAATGTTGTGAGAGTGAAATTATGTCTAAGTCCAGCTTTGGTACATTAGAAGCAACTCTGAAACTTAACCTAAGCGTTTTTCGAAGCTACTTTTTGGCTAACTTCTTATAGGAAGGTCTAGGAGCTCTGAAAATGAACGTGCGCGTCTTTCACTCTTCCCGAGGGACTTAGAAGAATTTTGTGATATTTTTTATTAAAATGGTGTATAAGGGTATATATATAAATATATTTTATGCACTGTATATGAGCTGGCGATTTCTAAGTCTGTGGTTCCGAGAGGGGGTAACCAGGCTCACTAATAAAGGTCAAGCCACTTGGCTGCCAGAATGCCCTGCTTCAGCACAGACCAGAAAGGCATTGCGATAAGCGTATCCCCGGTATAGTCAGGGGTTAATGGGAGTCGTCCCCGTCCCCCCAGTATACGGCCAGAACCATGGACCCTGTACTTGTGGTTCGGACTCTCTCCAACCAGCCATAATGTTGTGAGAGTGAAATTATGTCTAAGTCCAGCTTTGGTACATTAGAAGCAACTCTGAAACTTAACCTAAGCGTTTTTCGAAGCTACTTTTTGGCTAACTTCTTATAGGAAGGTCTAGGAGCTCTGAAAATGAACGTGCGCGTCTTTCACTCTTCCCGAGGGACTTAGAAGAATTTTGTGATATTTTTTATTAAATGGTGTATAAGGGTATATATATAAATATATTTTATGCACTGTATATGAGCTGGCGATTTCTAAGTCTGTGGTTCCGAGAGGGGGTAACCAGGCTCACTAATAAAGGTCAAGCCACTTGGCTGCCAGAATGCCCTGCTTCAGCACAGACCAGAAAGGCATTGTGATAAGCGTATCCCCGGTATAGTCAGGGGTTAATGGGAGTCGTCCCCGTCCCCCCAGTATACGGCCAGAACCATGGACCCGGTACTTGTGGTTCGGACTGTCTCCAACCAGCCATAATGTTGTGAGAGTGAAATTATGTCTAAGTCCAGCTTTGGTACATTAGAAGCAACTCTGAAACTTAACCTAAGCGTTTTTCGAAGCTACTTTTTGGCTAACTTCTTATAGGAAGGTCTAGGAGCTCTGAAAATGAACGTGCGCGTCTTTCACTCTTCCCGAGGGACTTAGAAGAATTTTGTGATATTTTTTATTAAATGGTGTATAATGGTATATATATAAATATATTTTATGCACTGTATATGAGCTGGCGATTTCTAAGTCTGTGGTTCCGAGAGGGGGTAACCAGGCTCACTAATAAAGGTCAAGCCACTTGGCTGCCAGAATGCCCTGCTTCAGCACAGACCAGAAAGGCATTGTGATAAGCGTATCCCCGGTATAGTCAGGGGTTAATGGGAGTCGTCCCCGTCCCCCCAGTATACGGCCAGAACCATGGACCCGGTACTTGTGGTTCGGACTCTCTCCAACCAGCCATAATGTTGTGAGAGTGAAATTATGTCTAAGTCCAGCTTTGGTACATTAGAAGCAACTCTGAAACTTAACCTAAGCGTTTTTCGAAGCTACTTTTTGGCTAACTTCTTATAGGAAGGTCTAGGAGCTCTGAAAATGAACGTGCGCGTCTTTCACTCTTCCCGAGGGACTTAGAAGAATTTTGTGATATTTTTTATTAAATGGTGTATAAGGGTATATATATAAATATATTTTATGCACTGTATATGAGCTGGCGATTTCTAAGTCTGTGGTTCCGAGAGGGGGTAACCAGGCTCACTAATAAAGGTCAAGCCACTTGGCTGCCAGAATGCCCTGCTTCAGCACAGACCAGAAAGGCATTGTGATAAGCGTATCCCCGGTATAGTCAGGGGTTAATGGGAGTCGTCCCCGTCCCCCCAGTATACGGCCAGAACCATGGACCCTGTACTTGTGGTTCGGACTCTCTCCAACCAGCCATAATGTTGTGAGAGTGAAATTATGTCTAAGTCCAGCTTTGGTACATTAGAAGCAACTCTGAAACTTAACCTAAGCGTTTTTCGAAGCTACTTTTTGGCTAACTTCTTATAGGAAGGTCTAGGAGCTCTGAAAATGAACGTGCGCGTCTTTCACTCTTCCCGAGGGACTTAGAAGAATTTTGTGATATTTTTTATTAAATGGTGTATAAGGGTATATATATAAATATATTTTATGCACTGTATATGAGCTGGCGATTTCTAAGTCTGTGGTTCCGAGAGGGGGTAACCAGGCTCACTAATAAAGGTCAAGCCACTTGGCTGCCAGAATGCCTTGCTTCAGCACAGACCAGAAAGGCATTGTGATAAGCGTATCCCCGGTATAGTCAGGGGTTAATGGGAGTCGTCCCCGTCCCCCCAGTATACGGCCAGAACCATGGACCCGGTACTTGTGGTTCGGACTCTCTCCAACCAGCCATAATGTTGTGAGAGTGAAATTATGTCTAAGTCCAGCTTTGGTACATTAGAAGCAACTCTGAAACTTAACCTAAGCGTTTTTCGAAGCTACTTTTTGGCTAACTTCTTATAGGAAGGTCTAGGAGCTCTGAAAATGAACGTGCGCGTCTTTCACTCTTCCCGAGGGACTTAGAAGAATTTTGTGATATTTTTTATTAAATGGTGTATAAGGGTATATATATAAATATATTTTATGCACTGTATATGAGCTGGCGATTTCTAAGTCTGTGGTTCCGAGAGGGGGTAACCAGGCTCACTAATAAAGGTCAAGCCACTTGGCTGCCAGAATGCCCTGCTTCAGCACAGACCAGAAAGGCATTGTGATAAGCGTATCCCCGGTATAGTCAGGGGTTAATGGGAGTCGTCCCCGTCCCCCCAGTATACGGCCAGAACCATGGACCCTGTACTTGTGGTTCGGACTCTCTCCAACCAGCCATAATGTTGTGAGAGTGAAATTATGTCTAAGTCCAGCTTTGGTACATTAGAAGCAACTCTGAAACTTAACCTAAGCGTTTTTCGAAGCTACTTTTTGGCTAACTTCTTATAGGAAGGTCTAGGAGCTCTGAAAATGAACGTGCGCGTCTTTCACTCTTCCCGAGGGACTTAGAAGAATTTTGTGATATTTTTTATTAAATGGTGTATAAGGGTATATATATAAATATATTTTATGCACTGTATATGAGCTGGCGATTTCTAAGTCTGTGGTTCCGAGAGGGGGTAACCAGGCTCACTAATAAAGGTCAAGCCACTTGGCTGCCAGAATGCCTTGCTTCAGCACAGACCAGAAAGGCATTGTGATAAGCGTATCCCCGGTATAGTCAGGGGTTAATGGGAGTCGTCCCCGTCCCCCCAGTATACGGCCAGAACCATGGACCCTGTACTTGTGGTTCGGACTCTCTCCAACCAGCCATAATGTTGTGAGAGTGAAATTATGTCTAAGTCCAGCTTTGGTACATTAGAAGCAACTCTGAAACTTAACCTAAGCGTTTTTCGAAGCTACTTTTTGGCTAACTTCTTATAGGAAGGTCTAGGAGCTCTGAAAATGAACGTGCGCGTCTTTCACTCTTCCCGAGGGACTTAGAAGAATTTTGTGATATTTTTTATTAAATGGTGTATAAGGGTATATATATAAATATATTTTATGCACTGTATATGAGCTGGCGATTTCTAAGTCTGTGGTTCCGAGAGGGGGTAACCAGGCTCACTAATAAAGGTCAAGCCACTTGGCTGCCAGAATGCCCTGCTTCAGCACAGACCAGAAAGGCATTGTGATAAGCGTATCCCCGGTATAGTCAGGGGTTAATGGGAGTCGTCCCCGTCCCCCCAGTATACGGCCAGAACCATGGACCCTGTACTTGTGGTTCGGACTCTCTCCAACCAGCCATAATGTTGTGAGAGTGAAATTATGTCTAAGTCCAGCTTTGGTACATTAGAAGCAACTCTGAAACTTAACCTAAGCGTTTTTCGAAGCTACTTTTTGGCTAACTTCTTATAGGAAGGTCTAGGAGCTCTGAAAATGAACGTGCGCGTCTTTCACTCTTCCCGAGGGACTTAGAAGAATTTTGTGATATTTTTTATTAAAATGGTGAATAAGGGTATATATATAAATATATTTTATGCACTGTATATGAGCTGGCGATTTCTAAGTCTGTGGTTCCGAGAGGGGGTAACCAGGCTCACTAATAAAGGTCAAGCCACTTGGCTGCCAGAATGCCCTGCTTCAGCACAGACCAGAAAGGCATTGTGATAAGCGTATCCCCGGTATAGTCAGGGGTTAATGGGAGTCGTCCCCGTCCCCCCAGTATACGGCCAGAACCATGGACCCGGTACTTGTGGTTCGGACTGTCTCCAACCAGCCATAATGTTGTGAGAGTGAAATTATGTCTAAGTCCAGCTTTGGTACATTAGAAGCAACTCTGAAACTTAACCTAAGCGTTTTTCGAAGCTACTTTTTGGCTAACTTCTTATAGGAAGGTCTAGGAGCTCTGAAAATGAACGTGCGCGTCTTTCACTCTTCCCGAGGGACTTAGAAGAATTTTGTGATATTTTTTATTAAATGGTGTATAAGGGTATATATATAAATATATTTTATGCACTGTATATGAGCTGGCGATTTCTAAGTCTGTGGTTCCGAGAGGGGGTAACCAGGCTCACTAATAAAGGTCAAGCCACTTGGCTGCCAGAATGCCTTGCTTCAGCACAGACCAGAAAGGCATTGTGATAAGCGTATCCCCGGTATAGTCAGGGGTTAATGGGAGTCGTCCCCGTCCCCCCAGTATACGGCCAGAACCATGGACCCTGTACTTGTGGTTCGGACTCTCTCCAACCAGCCATAATGTTGTGAGAGTGAAATTATGTCTAAGTCCAGCTTTGGTACATTAGAAGCAACTCTGAAACTTAACCTAAGCGTTTTTCGAAGCTACTTTTTGGCTAACTTCTTATAGGAAGGTCTAGGAGCTCTGAAAATGAACGTGCGCGTCTTTCACTCTTCCCGAGGGACTTAGAAGAATTTTGTGATATTTTTTATTAAATGGTGTATAAGGGTATATATATAAATATATTTTATGCACTGTATATGAGCTGGCGATTTCTAAGTCTGTGGTTCCGAGAGGGGGTAACCAGGCTCACTAATAAAGGTCAAGCCACTTGGCTGCCAGAATGCCCTGCTTCAGCACAGACCAGAAAGGCATTGTGATAAGCGTATCCCCGGTATAGTCAGGGGTTAATGGGAGTCGTCCCCGTCCCCCCAGTATACGGCCAGAACCATGGACCCTGTACTTGTGGTTCGGACTCTCTCCAACCAGCCATAATGTTGTGAGAGTGAAATTATGTCTAAGTCCAGCTTTGGTACATTAGAAGCAACTCTGAAACTTAACCTAAGCGTTTTTCGAAGCTACTTTTTGGCTAACTTCTTATAGGAAGGTCTAGGAGCTCTGAAAATGAACGTGCGCGTCTTTCACTCTTCCCGAGGGACTTAGAAGAATTTTGTGATATTTTTTATTAAAATGGTGAATAAGGGTATATATATAAATATATTTTATGCACTGTATATGAGCTGGCGATTTCTAAGTCTGTGGTTCCGAGAGGGGGTAACCAGGCTCACTAATAAAGGTCAAGCCACTTGGCTGCCAGAATGCCCTGCTTCAGCACAGACCAGAAAGGCATTGTGATAAGCGTATCCCCGGTATAGTCAGGGGTTAATGGGAGTCGTCCCCGTCCCCCCAGTATACGGCCAGAACCATGGACCCGGTACTTGTGGTTCGGACTGTCTCCAACCAGCCATAATGTTGTGAGAGTGAAATTATGTCTAAGTCCAGCTTTGGTACATTAGAAGCAACTCTGAAACTTAACCTAAGCGTTTTTCGAAGCTACTTTTTGGCTAACTTCTTATAGGAAGGTCTAGGAGCTCTGAAAATGAACGTGCGCGTCTTTCACTCTTCCCGAGGGACTTAGAAGAATTTTGTGATATTTTTTATTAAATGGTGTATAAGGGTATATATATAAATATATTTTATGCACTGTATATGAGCTGGCGATTTCTAAGTCTGTGGTTCCGAGAGGGGGTAACCAGGCTCACTAATAAAGGTCAAGCCACTTGGCTGCCAGAATGCCCTGCTTCAGCACAGACCAGAAAGGCATTGTGATAAGCGTATCCCCGGTATAGTCAGGGGTTAATGGGAGTCGTCCCCGTCCCCCCAGTATACGGCCAGAACCATGGACCCGGTACTTGTGGTTCGGACTGTCTCCAACCAGCCATAATGTTGTGAGAGTGAAATTATGTCTAAGTCCAGCTTTGGTACATTAGAAGCAACTCTGAAACTTAACCTAAGCGTTTTTCGAAGCTACTTTTTGGCTAACTTCTTATAGGAAGGTCTAGGAGCTCTGAAAATGAACGTGCGCGTCTTTCACTCTTCCCGAGGGACTTAGAAGAATTTTGTGATATTTTTTATTAAATGGTGTATAATGGTATATATATAAATATATTTTATGCACTGTATATGAGCTGGCGATTTCTAAGTCTGTGGTTCCGAGAGGGGGTAACCAGGCTCACTAATAAAGGTCAAGCCACTTGGCTGCCAGAATGCCCTGCTTCAGCACAGACCAGAAAGGCATTGTGATAAGCGTATCCCCGGTATAGTCAGGGGTTAATGGGAGTCGTCCCCGTCCCCCCAGTATACGGCCAGAACCATGGACCCGGTACTTGTGGTTCGGACTCTCTCCAACCAGCCATAATGTTGTGAGAGTGAAATTATGTCTAAGTCCAGCTTTGGTACATTAGAAGCAACTCTGAAACTTAACCTAAGCGTTTTTCGAAGCTACTTTTTGGCTAACTTCTTATAGGAAGGTCTAGGAGCTCTGAAAATGAACGTGCGCGTCTTTCACTCTTCCCGAGGGACTTAGAAGAATTTTGTGATATTTTTTATTAAATGGTGTATAAGGGTATATATATAAATATATTTTATGCACTGTATATGAGCTGGCGATTTCTAAGTCTGTGGTTCCGAGAGGGGGTAACCAGGCTCACTAATAAAGGTCAAGCCACTTGGCTGCCAGAATGCCTTGCTTCAGCACAGACCAGAAAGGCATTGTGATAAGCGTATCCCCGGTATAGTCAGGGGTTAATGGGAGTCGTCCCCGTCCCCCCAGTATACGGCCAGAACCATGGACCCTGTACTTGTGGTTCGGACTCTCTCCAACCAGCCATAATGTTGTGAGAGTGAAATTATGTCTAAGTCCAGCTTTGGTACATTAGAAGCAACTCTGAAACTTAACCTAAGCGTTTTTCGAAGCTACTTTTTGGCTAACTTCTTATAGGAAGGTCTAGGAGCTCTGAAAATGAACGTGCGCGTCTTTCACTCTTCCCGAGGGACTTAGAAGAATTTTGTGATATTTTTTATTAAATGGTGTATAAGGGTATATATATAAATATATTTTATGCACTGTATATGAGCTGGCGATTTCTAAGTCTGTGGTTCCGAGAGGGGGTAACCAGGCTCACTAATAAAGGTCAAGCCACTTGGCTGCCAGAATGCC